>NW_015151599.1:233283-237533 GCF_000732505.1 Cyprinodon variegatus
ATAAGTGTGACGTGTGAACGGTCGTCAAAACTGAGCTTGGCCTGGTTACCGATCCAAGCTCGGACCGGTCTCGGCCTGGATCGGTTTTTCAAGGGTAGTGTAAATGGGGCTATATAGGTACTTCTGGGGACCAGCAATCGGTCCCCATGAGGTAAAGTTCTTTTCTTGGGGTGGGGGTTGGGTTTAGGACAAAGACATGAAGTGCATTTAGGTCAGATTTAGGGTTCGGCATGTGTTGGTGACGGTTAGGCTTAGGGTAAATGTCAGGGTTAGTTACAAAAGAGTGGAAAATAAATGAAAATCTTCTCAAAAACCCAAAGTTTGTGCTACGATTCTACTGTCCTTTTTGGTTAATCATTTCAGCTTTAATTTGCATTCTGTTTGCTTTAGTTCACAATGTTGTATTCACTTTTTTTTTTAGATTGAGGGACTGCAGGCTGACAGAGATGAGCTGTATTTCTCTGGTCTCAGCTTTTAAGTCCAACCCCTCCCAGCTGATTGAGCTGGACCTGAGCTTCAATGACCTAAAAGATACTGGAGTAAAGGAGCTCTGTGGTATTCTACAGACTCCTCTCTGCAAACTAAAGATATTGAGGTAAGACTCCCATCTTTTACCTTAGTGCTGATACCTCCAGTAGTACCATACTCCAGAGGCAGGGAGCTGCCATTTTTACAGTTGGTGGCAGAAGCCCACAAACCTGAAAGTTTGTCTGGAAATTACAGAATGTCTGTCCAAACTGCAAGAACTCAGTCTAAAGTAAAGTATTAACCAGGGTTAGGTTTACAGGGAGGGGATAATTTGAGGGCATTATATCAGGTTATGGTATTAAGGTTCAGGTTTCCTTACCTGAAATCTCCAGTGTGATTTTTTGTAAATGTGTTTCAGAGATGAGTTTACACACTGAAAGTGCAATTGCCTTTTCTCAGTCTGTTCAGCCATCATTAATTCTATTCAGAGCATGTCCAGTCATTGTCTGTATTTACAGGACTGCAATCCTGGTTGCGCCTCTGTACAGCAGTGTCACTTTTGTCAGTGTGAACCAAGTTTCAAGTACAGTCCATTTACCATTCATAACAATTTCTTTTAATAATCCCTTTAATTGCAATTCATGTCTGGCTGAAACCCAGGTCTTCTTGTTTTGCTAATGCTATGACTAGTCCTAACAATTGAGACCTCTCGGACGGGAAGGCCCTAAATATTGGGGAGATGATCCTGCCATGTAGGGTATAAGTAATTGAGACTGCCCCGGAAAACACCAGGGTCCATTTCACAAAGTGGGTAAAACAAGCTCAAATTTAAATCCTCAACTGTGAGTTGATCTAGCCTAAGGTTTCAAACTCTAAGCTTTGGTTTTCACAAAAGCTGCTGTGAGTTGGGTTAATCAACTCTGAGTTCAGACTTGAGCACGTTCGTAGAAATTATGAAAAGCCTGTGAGATGAGATATTAGACTGTGCCTTTCCTCAGCCAATTAGAAGTTACCTTGAACCTGTCTATGCTGGAAGCTATGTGGGGAACTGGGAGTGAGATGACGGAGACCGCCTCCTAACTCTGGACAAGGGTGAAATATAGATACATGCCCTTTCAGATGTTTACTGTATGACTCCCTAATGCCATGAATGGAAGAGATGGTTGCTTTGAAATTTTTTTTATCTGACTAGTGAAAATCTATGTCTTTAATGAACTCAAAGTTGTTTCTCTTGGGAAGACCAAATGTTCGTGTGGGAGAATTGTCTTTATATGCAAAGATGGGAAACCACACCACAATAACAGTTCAACTGTTTGAGTTGTTCTCCTCTGCAGACTAAAATAAAACATTTTCTTCCTTTCTTATTGCCTCTCAGCGCCCATTTTATTTCACAACTCCTTATTAGGGGAGCTCAGATTCAACAAGTCACTATGACAACAGGCAACAGGATGTGCCTAATTCACACTACTGGAACAAGATATTTTATTGCAGAAATGAAATAAATCCATGGATAATGTGTGTAAAAGGCAGAGAAACAACACTACAGCTTTAAAGAAGAGACAGATGGTGAAGGAGAAGATTGCTACTCAAGTTAAGGAATAAGTTTATATGCAGTCTGGTGTGGCAGGCCATTTTTACATTTATTAAAATGCAAAAATGCTGTTCCATTTGTAGATCCCTAAAATAGGATTCTTCCTGGTCAAAATCACATTCCTAACCGGAACTGCAGTAATATATTTTCTAAATTGCATCAATTGTGCCTCCTACCTACCAGTAGGCTCAGTAGGTGGTTATCACCAAATGAATCCTAATCCTAACCCTGAAGTATGAAAGTATGTGAAGTATGAAGAAATCTCATATCCTGTCAGCTGAGTTTTTTTGAATCACGACATAAAATGTATGTGACTGAAACGTAGAATTCCATAAATCAGTAAAGCTTCAAAAAGCAGTTGTCTGTTGTTGTTTTTTTTAAATAGGTAAGTTATAGACAAAAATTTATAAAAAGTTATAAAGTAGCTAAATGGTTTATGGTTTTAGACATGGCCAATGTGGCTGTTATAAATGATAAACTCTATATTATCAGCCTTAGAAAATATATTAGAAGGTAGAGGATATACAGTCTGGAACCATTACATTGGGCTGGGGCTGTTTGACTGCTGGGCTTTTTTCTCTCTCTATAATGCTCTTATCACATTCATCGATGTATTACCAGTGCTATCAGGTTCTGCTAAGTATGTAATATAAGTGTGTGTAATGCTATAAATGTGAGGATGGATGAGGTCTGGATGCCTTTGATGGATTGTGAGGTTAACAGGACGGCTCATATAGATAAATATCTGAATATGAAGGCATGCATTCTCCTTATAAATATTAATTTCTCTGTCAAATAATGCCAATCATTCGTTAATAAGATCCTCATAAAAAAATACATGCAACATTTATTTTGACACCTAATGTGTCTAACGGACATAGTGAATGATTATTTTATTGTTTGCACAAAACTACAACAAAAATGTACTGACTACATCAGGAAATAAAAAAAATGTGATTGCTCTAAGGAGAGCAGAGACAGAGGACACCCTGAGTTTGCTGCACAAAACCTGCTCCAAACCAGGTTAGCTCTGGGGAGAGTGTTACTATGGCAACAGACACAGGTTGAGTAGTGATGGGTTAATGAGGCATCTTGAAGAATTTTGACACATGACCAAACTGTATTGATCCTGCTTTGAAACTGTCTCACAGAATACTGACACCTGTTGGACATTTAAAGACACTACAGGCAGCTGATTTTACAGACTAAACTGAATTGATTTGATGACCTTGTACAATGATATGGCTTAAAATATTGTAGATTATATTGTATTATTTAATATCTATTTTTAAATTAAAATCATTTTTGATAGCTTAGATGCAGTCAAAAAATAATGTAAACATGGAAAATACCCAAGTGCAGAGATTCTTCTCATGTATGCTTTATTTTTCCTAAAAAAAAAAAAAAGTTAATTCACAAAAAACTAAGCAGATCCACAGAAGAAACCCTGGGGCATTTCTAAAGAAAAAAGTTCAAAGGATCTGAAAATAAAACAAAAAGGTTGGTAAAACAAAACATTCTCCTAAACATAAGTAGTCTAAAAGCATGAAGCATTTAAGTCCCAGAATGCAAAGTTAAACACAAAAAAGAATTCAGAGTAGCTCACTAGAGGCATGGACGCTAGACAAAGACTCATCGCCTAGCAAAGAAAAAACAGGGCTTAAATACACTGACTAATGCACAACTGATAACATTTGGCAGAGGAGAGAAACACAAACTCCCAACCAAATGACAAAAAGCAGGATATGCAGTCCAACAGTGGGCCCTAGTGGCCAGAATAATCATAGCACCTAACAAGACTGGTCTGAATGGGAATTGGGGAAATCACACATGATGGGTTGTCCTGGGCTGATTTCCTAGCCTCTAATATTCCCAGAGGAAAACCAACATTTTATATCCACATCTGAGTTGTTATTGACCCAATTTGTTAAAGACTCAATTTCAACTATAATTTACAGATGAATTCCTTAAAAAAAACAATTCTCATTTTGCCTCACACTTTTGAAAATTACAATGACTGCTCTTGCAAAATTAATGGTGGACAAACAATTTTTTCCACTACACCATCTGTCTAATTGCTGGTAATATAACAACCTACTTAAAGGAGAAGTTCGGTTTTTTACAATTTAAGCCCATTTTCTGTAGTGTCCAGGATGAAATCGAATGATCGACACCAAAAGTTTGACAATTG
>NW_015151600.1:0-2050 GCF_000732505.1 Cyprinodon variegatus
AGTGCACCCCAAGTCACCTTCATGAGTGTAAAGACAGAGCTGTACTTCTGTAAAAGCAGCTGAACCTGACGTTGTGTGGCAGACCACCGAAACCAGACGAGGAAGCCACACCTGTGGTAAAGAAGTCTGCAGAGAAGCAATACACTGGGTGAGTTGGTTAATCTGTTCTTGTTGCTGTTTTAGAAGTTCCCTTAATTCACTAAACTCCAAGCAGGCAGCAGTAGGTGGAGTTAGCCAAGAGCTGCCATACACCCCATACTGCAGACCACATGCGGAGGGGAGAGAATGAGTATGCCTTCTAGCACCACCTGGAAACCCCTGCCTCTCCCACCGCATTGCCTCCCCTGCACTTCCAGCAAGGTGGCATTGGGATGACCCTAAACATACTGCTTAAGGTTCCGGTGGAGAGGACTATCCAACATACGTTTGACAAACTAATCACGCAGCAGAATCTCAGCATTCAACAACCCCTCAGGGGCCTTCTGCTTTACTGGTTCCATAAGGGCCATCAAAACTAGGGAAAACTGTAACAGTGTTTCCTTCTCTTGCTGCTTGCTAGAAAAGAATGCATGCGGAGGAGTTATAAATATGAGTCAGTGCAACCATACACCTCCCTCAAAACAGCCAAGATCTTGGCTGGGTCATTGCTCTTTGCACTGGTACTTTATTTCCTGCTTTTCTTCCCCCTCTAGATGATAAGAATCGACAAAAGCCTGGTCTGCCGCTGACAAATGGCGGGCCCGAATACATGGTTGGGCCTCCTCAATCCACCAATGATGGTGTCATAGTGATATGGGTCACATCAGGTGGGCAGGGTCTCATCATCAGGACATCAATAAACGATCATTTTTATTAAATAAGTCAAAATAAAACCAGCTTCAGGAAACAAAACAGAGAAAATGGGTCAATAAACTGAAAAACTGCATTAATTTNGACTTGAGAGATCGCTTTTTCCTGTTCAAGTATTCTCTCGATCATCGCCAGTCTGGAACCCCATCGAGTTGGTGATTCTGTTTTCAGCTTCAGCTGTGGTAGATTCATGCTTGCCTGGGCTTCCATAAGGGCTCGTTTCTTTTTCCAACTAAAGGAGTGCTGACCACTTTCTTGCATACTGAAGTCACTCTTTCAACCCGTGGATCTCTGGAACCATTTTCTGAAACAAATTATTAAAAAAATTAATAAAGAATTTCAGGCAACTACTGACTTTATGTTACTAATCTTAGACATATGTTAACATATTTTTTTTGGTCTTACTTTATTAATAACTAAAATAAAAAAAAATATTTCATGTAATTTATCACCAACTTACCAATTGCAAGATGTAATCTGTGGCCAAAGCACTGCAGTCGTGTCCAGCCATTCAGATCCAGGGCTTTCACCATGTTTGATCCACTGTCTGTTGTCATTGACGTCATTTTTTCTTCTTTAAGGTCCCACATTTCAAGACACTCTCTCAGTCCCGCTGCGATGTTCTCACTAGTGTGTTCCTCAGGAAAATGGGCTGTCTGCAGTGTTGCATTACATAGCTCCCAGTTGCTGATGAAATGTATAGTTAAGCTCAAATACGGCTCTGACGTGCGGCTGGACCAGAGGTCGCTTGTTGTTAATATTGTGTGAAACTTTCTCTCTGCATTTAGCGTACATACGTGGAATAGCGGTGTTTGAAAAATACTTGCGGCTGGGCAACTCGTAGCGTGGATCCAAAACTTTTAACATTTTATTAAGTCCCACTCCTTCTACGGTTCGTAGAGGACACAAATCTTTCACCGCTTCTGTCACGCTGTTCCACCGTTTACTGCCTTTATCGTAGGGAGTAAGTTTTGTAAATGAATCCGTTAACATTTGCTGCTTGGGAGAAGGACCGGTCGCTGCTGCGGAGGCCGCAGTCGGCTTTTTAGCTTTAGCCACCTGGCTCTCGTTATACTGTTTAGGATGCCTTCGTTTCAGATGATTACACAGGTTCATTGTGTTGCTGTCACTTGCCTTGACGCTCTCCTTGCAGATTTTGCATGTAGTGTTTTTTTGTTATCTATATCGGTTTTCAGCTGTT
>NW_015151600.1:5428-6876 GCF_000732505.1 Cyprinodon variegatus
AAATATATATATTTGGGAAAAGTAGTTTTTTGGAGAAAGTTTTATTCTGACATAATGTTAAATACAATTTTTGTGCCAAGTGTTTCCTAGATTAATAATTTTTATTTTTAATAATTAAATGTTGAAGTAGAACTACTTTTTCTTGAGTCCCTGTTTTGCTTCTCTACCCACCTCTGATTTCACTGAGAGGCTGTTCACTGCCCCCTAGCGGTCAGAGGAGGTTCTGTTTTCACTCCAACGTGTTTCAGATCAGGGTTATCTCTGGATAAACTTTTACAAGGTTAATACAGCAATCCCACTGTTAAGTTAACTACCTTTTACCATCCATTTTAACACATCTGCAACAGTTTGACTATCAATAAAAAAAAAAAAATCAATCATATGTCTTGACTAAGACCTCCTGAAAGAAAACTTTTGGCTATTCAGAGTGTGTAAATTTTTTTTGAAAAAGCTCATCTAATGTGAAGCTTATGAGATTAAACTAGTAATAATCCAAGGTTTTACAGCAATAAACAGACCAGAGTCTCATACTTTCTTTTTTTCATCTTTATTAATGTCCAGCATTTTACAGATGAAAACATTCAGACGTCAAGTATTTAAAAACATCAAAATACTTCAATGTTAAAAAAGTCCCACCATTCTTTCCATGAGAGGTTTTATTTATAAACAATTTAAGTAAGACAACCTTAAACAGAGCTGAGATATTTATCAGGAGGACATGGAAACAACCATGTGTTTAGTCTGAAAAGAGTCCAAGGTTCTGACAGGTCCAGTAGAACCTGTAAACAGTCCAGGAGATGAGTCCACATGAAGGGCTCCTTCAGTCCACCTCTTCAATAGTGGGCCCCTGGTTGTGGGCTCCTGCCTCCTGTCTACAGGTACCAGTGGGCATCCCTCCCTGATACAGCTTGCTGATGATGGGGTTGCAGACCTTCTCCAGCTCTCTCTGCTGGTGTTGGTACTCGTCTTTGTCGGCCAGCTGGTTGTTCTCCAGCCAGCTGATGGTCTCTTTACACTTGTCTATCACCTTCTTCTTGTCCTCCTCGCTGATTTTGCCCTTCAAGCTCTCGTCCTCCACGCTGCTCTTCATGCTGAAAGCGTAGGACTCCAAGGAGTTCTTGGCAGCTATTTTGTCTTTCTGCAGCTCATCCTCAGCTTTGTACTTCTCAGCGTCCTGCACCATCCTCTCGATCTCCTCTTTGCTCAGTCGGCCCTTATCGTTGGTGATGGTGATCTTGTTCTCTTTGCCAGTGCTCTTGTCCACCGCAGACACGTTCAGAATGCCGTTGGCGTCGATGTCAAAGGTCACTTCGATCTGCGGAACGCCTCTTGGAGCGGGTGGGATTCCCGTCAGCTCAAACCTTCCTAGCAGGTTGTTGTCCTTGGTCATGGCTCTCTCCCCTTCGTAGACCTGGATCAGGACCCCGGGCTGGTTGTCAGAGTAGGTG
>NW_015151600.1:8545-9366 GCF_000732505.1 Cyprinodon variegatus
ACTATGCTATAGTGGTGCTACTCTTACTGAGGTGCAATGTTTGGGTACTCTTCATACCTCTGAAAATATATAATTAATTACTCAAAAGATCAGATTCTAACAGAGTTAAGTAGTTACTAATTACTTTGACGAAGTTACATTTCCTTCAGCAGTATTTTGAAGAGACAAAATATTTCTAGGAGAGGTTTTATGCACCATAGTTCTTTAAATGTGAGTAATATTTTTATAAAGTATCTCTACTCCTACTTGAGTCAAATGTCTGCCTACTCTGTCCACTGCTGTAACTGAGGTATTCAGAGATCAATTAAAAATACAATAAACAGTAGATTTTTTCAGTGGAAGCTCTCTTCCCTGTCCTAACATATATACAATACTTACTGTGAGGATTTATATTTTGAGTTTAAGGTTAATAATATCAATCTGGGAGAGTATTTCTTCATTTTCATTCTGAAAACAGGTAATTGCTGGTATTATTTATGTAATTATTATTTTTTTTTAATACCAGAAATTGCAAATACATTCTGACTGCCTCACTTCTAAACCTTAGATACATAAAATACTCTGAAATTGAAGATCCTTTTGCTGAATACTTTTTAAAAATTTTCCTAAGATGAATTAATTTTACTTTTAGTGACTCAATGTTGAAGTAGAACTACTTTTACTTGAGTTACTTTTTGGTTCTCTAATCGCCTCCGGCTTCACTGAGAGGCTGTTCACTGCCCCCTAGCGGTAAAATAAGGTTTTGCTTTCAACATGATAATTTCTCTGGAAAAACTAGACCCATTTTCTCTGCTCAGTTTCCTGAAGCTGGTTTTTATTTG
>NW_015151600.1:12293-13485 GCF_000732505.1 Cyprinodon variegatus
AGCCATAGGATCCATTTTATTTGTTAATTTATATCCATCCATCCATTTTCTTACACGCTTATCCCAAGTGGGTTCGCGAGGGAACTGCGTTCAGCCTCTGAGGCTGCTCCCTGTTCCTGGAGACAGCTGTCCTCAGAGGACTTCAGGGACAGAAACTGTCCACCAGAAAGCCCAGATACGTCAGTTCTGCTTCTAAGACATTTTCACAAACGTCCAGAAGCATAAAAAGACATATTTTACCCAATCTAGGCTACTCATCCAGGCATGTTTATCTAATATAAACAATTTAAATAATAATAAAATAACCAATTTAAACAAGCTTTTTAATTCAGAAGTATATTTTCAGGCTGATGGAGCACAGAACTGCAGCTGCTCCGTCCTCAGGAAGCTTCTTTCAGACTGACACATTTATTTAATTATTACAGGAGAGAATGAACAAAGCTCCGGTTTTCAGGTAAATTTCTTCATTCTGTTGAATCAACAAGCTGATATTGTTAATAGAATATTGGCTCCATGGTTTCTGCTCTGTCAGCTTGGTCTGAGGTTCTGATTTTATCGCTATTTTCTGTAACTTTCTGACATTTTCTCGAACGGACCAGAGGCTGGTAGAATGTTCCAGCGGTGACGTCACGGCGCATTGCTCCTTGCTGCGCTCTGATTGGACGAACTCTGGAGAAGCAGCTAGAAGTGAGTGAAAGGCTTTAAATAGCTGTGAGGCTGAGACTGAGGCAGTTAGAGACAAACAGACCTTTAGAGGACTTCAGGAGAGCTCCACAAGAGGAGAAGAACCTAGAAGCTTTTCTGCAGAGGAAGCACTGAACTACAGTAAGTTCTCCTTTCATCATCTGCTGCTTCACACTTTTCTTTTTTGTTTTTACAGCAATAACTAAATGAATGATCTCGTTATTAAATAAAAAGACAGAAACAGACTTTTTAGAATGTAGATAAAGAGAGATGAACAGATTTGTAGAACCAAATATTCTAGTAAACATCTCTAAGGCTCTTTATGCAGCATTACAACACCTGTTTTATTCTGGAAATAAGTGTTATAAAGTGATAAAATAATGTGAAATTGAAAGCGTTTTCTAAGTGGATAGAAATATCTCCTATTCACTTTATTCCTCTGTCTCTTTCCTTGTTCCTTTGCTTTTTTAGGACTGAAAGAAAACTGAGCCAAGATGTCTAAAAACAC
>NW_015151600.1:15085-30555 GCF_000732505.1 Cyprinodon variegatus
AGACAAAATAGCTGCCAAGAACTCCTTGGAGTCCTACGCTTTCAGCATGAAGAGCAGCGTGGAGGACGAGAGCTTGAAGGGCAAAATCAGCGAGGAGGACAAGAAGAAGGTGATAGACAAGTGTAAAGAGACCATCAGCTGGCTGGAGAACAACCAGCTGGCCGACAAAGACGAGTACCAACACCAGCAGAGAGAGCTGGAGAAGGTCTGCAACCCCATCATCAGCAAGCTGTATCAGGGAGGGATGCCCACTGGTACCTGTAGACAGGAGGCAGGAGCCCACAACCAGGGGCCCACTATTGAAGAGGTGGACTGAAGGGGCCCTTCATGTGGATTTATCTCCTGGACTGTTTACAGGTTCTATTCAGAATAAACACTTGGTTGTTTCCATGTCCCCCTTGTAAATATCTCAGCTCTGTTTAAGGTTGCCTACCTACATTTTTTTTTTTTACAACTAATACCACTCATGGAAATAATGGTGCAACCTTTTTATCGTTGAAGTATTTTGATGTTTCTAAATATTTGACATCTGAATGTTTTCATCTGTAAAATGCTGGACATTAATAAAGATGAAAAAAGAAAATATGAGACTCTGGTCTGTTTATTGCTGTAAAACCTTTTGTAATACCGCCAAATGTAAATGTAGGCATCACCTAAAAAAATGAATGATTTTTGAGGGTTGAAGTAAAAGTTTTTCCAGAGAAATCATCTTGATTTGAAACATGTTAGTGTGAAAGCAAAATCTTCTTTGGCCGCTAGGGGGCAGTGAACAACCTCTCGTTGAAACCAGAGGGGATTCAAGAACCAAAAATTGGACTCAACTAAAAGTAGTCCTCCTTATACATGAAATTACTTAACAGTGAAAAATTATTGATCTATGAAAAACTTGAAAGTAAATATGTAATTGCCAAAATGCTCTTTAAGTTGAGATTAGATGTATTTAATATTTAGTAAAGATGCTGTCAGATTTTATTTGGAAGTTCTGGTATTTTAAACAGTGAAAATACATTAACAAAATACCAATAAATGGCATGTTTTCAGAATAAAACAGAAGAATTTATATTTTCAGCATGCAACTTAAGATATCGATCCTCAGAGTGAGAATTACATATATGTTAGGACAGGGAAGAAAACTTCCACTGACAAGATCTACTGTTTATTGTGTTTTTAATTTATCTTTGAATACTTCAGTTAGAGACAGTGGACAGAGTAGGCAGACATTTGACTCAAGTAGGAGCAGAAAAAATGTAGAAGAATATTTCTTAAATAAAAGGAAGAAATGTGGTGCAGTGAAACCTCTACTTTAATATTTTTCAAAATCCTACTGGAAAAAATATAACTGACTTAAAGTAGGCTTAATTACTGTAGTTACTAAACTGTGTGAATCTGCTTAACAAGAAAAAACAAGCCTTCAGGAAGGGAGAGAGAAAATGATTAATGAGTATACAGAAGTAACTTAAAGTCAAGAAAAGAGAAAGCAACAAGGCATACAGGAAAAAGTTGTAACGAAAGCCCCAGCAGAACAATATCAATGATCTGTGTTCAGGGATAAAGAAAATCACAGGCTGTAAACAGAAGGATGATCAGAAAACGGAAGTTTGGGTAAAGTAAAAGAACTGAACACATTCCTCAACATGTTAAGTTCAGAAATAAGCTCAGCATCCTTCTCTCCTTTCCACAGTTACAGTCCTGCTCACCATTATTGGCACCCCTGAATTTTAAGTACATATGATGGAATATTTCCTAAAGAAAAGACATTGAAAGGAACGATTGGTCTTCGCAAATGAGAACCTGGACAAACCTCAAGCCTTCTGGGACAACATTTTATTGACAGATGAAACAAAAGTGGAGCTTTTTGGTAATTCACACCAACAGTATGTTTACAGATGGCGCAATGAAGCCTTTAAAGAAAAGAACGCCATACCAACATTTAAGCATGGGGGAGGATGCATAATGCTGTGGGGCTGCTTTGCGGCATCTGGTACTGGAGGCCTTGACCGTATCACAGGCATCATGAAATCAGAAGATTATCAAGAAAAAATGTCTTGCCCAGTGTAAGAAATCTTGGTTTGAGGCAAAGATCCTGGGTCTTCCAGCAAGATAATGACCCAAAGCACCCCTCCAAAAGCATGCAGGCATGGTTGAAAGGGGAAAAAATGACTGTTTTAAAATGGCCAGCAATGAGTCCTGATCTCAATCTCATTGAAAATTTTTAGGTAGAGCTGAAATCTGCCATCGGAGAAAGGAACCCTGCAAATGTACAAGTGCTTGAGCAAATTGCAGAAGAAGAGTGGGAGAAAATGCCACTTGAGAAGAGCAAGAAGCTTATGGATGAATATAAGAAATGTTTGGAGGCTGTCATTGCTGCCAACCAAATATTGCAACCAAATATTAGGGAGGGGTGTCAATATTAGTGCACATGTTTGTCTTTTGGAATTAAAATATTTGTGTTGAAATGGTAACTGTCTTTCTTAAATTATTTTGGACCTTAAATTGAAAGATCTTGCTGATATAATTTTGAACATTTCCATTTATTTCTGAAGATATTCACTCAGCTATGCAAAACATGAAGGGGTGCCAATAATGGTGAGCAGGATTGTACATGAACATCCTGCCCTGCTTTCACCCAAAGCTTCTCTTACACCAAGAGGTCTAAATGTATTGACCCTTTTTCAACTCAAGTAGAAGAATAAATTCTACAGTTTGAAACACTTTTTTTTAGAAGTTAGTCTCGATTTAAGCTTTTTACTCAAGTAAAAGTATACAAATACCATTTTTAAAACTACTTATAGAGTATAAAAGTAAAAGTAATGAAGGAAAAAATGTTAAGGACAGAAACTTTACTACATATCTTATTAATGGAACATTGTTCTATAATTTTGGATGAGAACTTTCTTATACATAATTTTCTAATGCCAACTTTGCTTCATCTTGAAAAACGGTTATTTTGGTATGTGGTGAAGAACCACAAAGAAATTAAATGTCTGGATAAAACATATACTTTGATGGATTTTATATTCTTATACCAACAGGCCATAATATAAATGAGCTTCAATTAAACAAAACTAACATGTGTATTTTTAAAATACCGGTATATGGAGGAGAAAGTAGAGATAATTGCACAAATATTTAAGGAGCAGATGTAAAAAAAAAAATGGTCTGAAAAATAATTACTCCAGTAAAGTATAGCTAGCCAAGATTTCTACTTAAGTAAGGTAACGAAGTATTTGTACTTTGTTAATTGACACCTCTGGTTACACTTCAAATTTTTAATCTTCCACCTCTGCCATGGAGGATCCTACTTCTATGAGTTTGTTCTCAGCCAAATCAGAAGATGATTCTCTCCCTCCACCTTCCACCTGTTTCTTTCTAAAAGCCAAGTGACGATACAACTGGACAGACTGAATCGTGAGTCACCAGGTCCTGATGGTGTCAGACCAGTCCAGAGCAGCTCAGTGGGATATTTCAGCACCTCTTCAACCATAAGGGCAAGTTATACTCCTGCAGCAGTGTGTCGCAGGGAGCTTGTTGCAGATATGATGCAGATATTTTTCATTTATGCCCAATTTTGAAGCGTGGTCTGCTCTATGTTACTCCATGCCACAACACAAGAGGAAGTGGAAAAACACAAAGGGCAAATTTATGCGACAGCGAAGGGACATGAGGGTGAAAAAGAGCAGGAATCCAGGTGGAAAAAGGGTCCCATCGTTCTCGCGCACCTCGCTCTTCGTCCATCTTCACGCGTCCTTTTCCAGAATGGCTGTCATCCTAACAAAAAAAGCCAGTAAGGTACCAAACAGGAAATATGCGTACTGTAGAGCTGATGTAGATGTGACCAATCAGAGGCCTCCTGTCTGCGGACCACCTGCCTTGTTCCAGTACCAAAGAAAACTCAGCCAACAGTCCTCAGTGACTATAGACCTGTTGCCCCACATCATAAAGGTCCTAGAGAGACTTCTGTTGGTTCACCTCAACAAACAAACAAGCAGCTATCAGGACCCGCTACAGTTTGTTTATCAAACGGAGTCGGAATTGATGGTACCAAATATTATAGTATATCATAAACTTTCTACAAAAGACTCCATGCCATTTAGACAAGACTGACAGCACTGTGAGGATTATGTCCTTCTGCCCAGAAGACTCAGGTGGCGGTATCAACAATAGCCTGCAACAGTATAACTAGCTCAGGATAACCTGAACAAGAATCAGAAACAAATCAAGTTAATTGCCAAGTAGGTTTGCACTTACACAGAAGATGACTTGGTGTTGATGGTGCAGACAGCCTGAGCCATGAAGCTGAGTACATGCAGCTGGTGAACCACTTTGTTGCATGGCAAGAAAACCATCATCTGATTCTAAATGTGAACAAAACAAAGGGAGTGATACCCTGTAAACATCATGGGAGAAGAAGTGGAGGTGGTGGATGAGTATAAATACCTTGCTGTTCACCTGAAATAAAAAGGTATGTAGGCTATACGCAAACGAGAAGCCATCTACAAGAAGGGACAGAGCAGACTGGACTTCCTAAGGGAGATTAGGTCATTTTGTGTTTGCAGCAAAGGCTACATATCTACTGTCTACTGTGGAGAGTGTGATCTTTTCTGCCATCATATGCTGGATTAACAGCATCAGAAAAAAAAAAAAGATTTAAAGAAGCTCAACAAGCTGATAAAGAGGGCTGGCTCTGTTCTAGAACCTCTGGAGAGGATTTTGCAACGAATAATTCTTTATTAAAAGAAGAACATTGTGAAAAACAGTGACTTTGCTTTTCATCCGATTGTTAAACACCAACAGGGGAGTGAGTGGTGGCCTAGTGGTTAGGGCTTGGAAACCTGAGGTTGTGAGTTCGAAACCCACTCTGCCGCTCTGGGTCTCTCAGCAAGACCCTTAACCCCCGGGCGCTGCACAATGGCAGCCCTCTGCTCCCCAAAGGCGATGGGTTAGATGCAGCGAATTGATAAAAGTTTAATTCAGTTCAGAGTAACTCCAGACGTAGTGTAAGACAGTGGTACGGAAGATCACTGAAGATAAATGCAGAATCCCACAGAGCTGCTCTGCAATGGGCTTCAAGATCAGAGATACTTATTAATGCTGGTTTTTTCCCAAACATTGTGGTCTTGCCATATAAAAGAAAGCTCAGAACATAAACTTACTGAGTTTCATTAAAAACATCTACAGAATATAATCAAAAGTGAGTGAAATTTGATTCCATTACATCACATTTTTCATGCAATCAGGCCAGCTCTGCGTATGATAGAAACTAGGATCCTAACCAAATGGTTATATTTAGAAATGAAGTTTAAACTCTTCAAAGCTGACCTTAAAGCAGGGACAGAGGCCTGGCTATTACTCCCTGAGCTTCTTTTAGCCAACTAGCAAATTATCTGTGTGTGTTTCTACTGTAGGTTTGAGGCCAACTTTGTAATTAAGATGTCTGTCCAGCCTAAAAATCCTCCACAGATTTGAACTAAAAATAGCACATGAGAGCACTGAGGACTCAGTCAAACACGTGGGGAATTCCTCTGTATTTGATGCCTGTATACAATCCCAAAAAAGTTTGACAACTTACTCTTTTTTGGTTTCTTTGCCATCACCATAAAATCACTGACAATAAAAGCAGCAAAGATACTTCATTTCACAGTCTAAAATGGTGTACCCATTTTGAAGGTAACAAAGCCGCTTGGTCTTTTATCTGTTCTGTCATATGACAAATATAAAATACATTTTAAAAACCCACACAAAGTAATGTATATTTGTATAATGGAGGAGAAAGATACCTTTGATAGTTCTACAAATGAACCTGAAAGGTGCGGCATGCAGTAGTATTCCTCCCCCTGAGTCAACACTTCCCAGGTTTGCCTCTACCAGCGTAGAAATGTATTTTTCTGACCATCTTTCTTTGCAAAAAACTCAGACTATACAGAGAGTATCTTTTAATATCAAACCACAGAATCTTAATTACATTTTCTGCATGACTGAGCTATCTCTATAGCTATGCTGCTATAGGCTTAGACTGCTGGAAGGCATTTAATTGCTGTGGTGGTGCAAGGAAACTTCTAAAACCTGCAGGACAGAGGCCCTCGCAGACTGACTTTGGGGATGCCTGCGCTAGAGTCTAGATTTACCATGGACGCTCCTCTGACTGATAATTCCCTTGCTTTAAAGGACCAAGGCAAAAGACACGAAGAGTCACAGGAATTGCTAGAAAATCAGGGCTTTTATTAGAACCCCCCCAAAAAATTTGTTCCCCCAAAAAAAGGCTGCTTATACAAGAAATTTAAGAAACAGAAATTAACTCAGGCAAAAATGTGAACAAACCACACATCTGCACAAACAAAACAACTGACCTATAAAAAGAAATAACACATAAGGATTCACACGCTGGCTGATCAGACTATTACAGTAGGGGTAACAAAACGATTCAACATTCTAACTGTAACAACACATTACAGTTAAATTTGTTAAATTAAATTAAAGCAAAGAAGGAAATCGAAACACTTAAAATTTTAAATACCAAATCATAAATCAAACACAAAAAGATGAAAAGTGAAGACACCAAAGAACACCCCTGCTCTATCAGGAGCTGGTGGCGCATTCCAATCAGCTCTTGTTCAGGTTCTCTGAGCCCTGGCTGCCATCTTGGTGAGGGCAAAACTATGACTTATGGGGGAAAAAAAGATCAGACAAAAGATTTCATAATGATCAAACCAAAAAACAGAATTAAAAGGATTAAACAGAAATGACGTAACTGAGCGTGCTAACAATTAGAGCAAATGTTTTTAAACCAATCAATAAACTAATTGCAAATAAAGATTTTTAACTGTCACTGGATGAATAAATGAATGTCCGGGCAGAAGAATGACCCTCATCCAGGAGTGATGCTTTTGGCCATCATATTCACCATCTTATATCAGGTGCAGGGTCAGTTGTCCATGTGTGATAGATAAAGCTTAGCTTATGGTTTTATGACCCAATCTGCCTCAAATTTGCCTGTCATCTCTGTGTTCTGCTTGTTCAAAAATACCCATTAACAAACAAAGCTGGACTTACACCAAGATCAAGTTATACACAAGATCAAGTTATACACATGTGGGCTCTGTTTACTACTCTCGTGACCTCCAACGGCAGTTGATAAAACTGGATTTTTGCCAGAAGTATCAAACAGGTGCAAAACGCAGCACAAGCAAACTGGGAAAGCAATAAATGATGCCAACTCCAGAACACAAACATTCAAATTTGTTCGGTTCGTTTGGTCACTGAAAACCCAATTGGTGGAGCAAATTTGCAGCCTTCTGTTTTTGTGTTTAACTTGCTGTTTTTTTCAAGTATTTGCTGCACTTTTCCAAACATGTGTTTTACTGGTTGTACGTTTTTGCTTTAACTTACTTTTTCTTCTCTTTATTTGCAGCCTTTTTCTGTTGCATTTGTCTGTTTTGGAGTTTGCACTTCTTTGCAGACACTTTCCCCCTTTTTATCCATGTTTGGTATCTGGTGCATACCAAAAGTGTCAGAATGAAATGCTCAGGTTTTTGTTCCTTAGGATAAAATACTGAACTATGTGGGATTTAAGTTCAACGTCAAACATCTATGCTACTTTTTTTTAGTCTTTTATCCAGATAAAGCCAAATCAAGTGTGAAATAGTGAAAGTGTTTGAATATTTTCACAAGGTACTTTAAGCTTTTCTTTTCTCTAACATCACTATGTATAAATTTGCATGTCTTACTTTACATCATTTCTTGTTTTGTCCAGGCTTCTTTTGCATGTTAATGTCCAGCTATTTTGTTTGCTGAAACTAGGGTGTGATTCATTAAATCACACCAACTTGCTTGCACCAAACAAGAAGTCCTGCACACAAGTATTGCTGCAATAACATTTTATTACTAGTGACTAAGCTGTGACTAATGCTTTGTGTCTGAGGGAAGCAGATAAAATGGAAATATACATGTGTTTGTTTCTTTTTTAAATGTGGTCCCTGATTGTGAATAAATCACTGCAGTTTTTTTTTTTTTTTTTTATGGATGCCAGCACAACAGTGGAGCAAAGATCTGGCTAACCAGTGATAATAACAAAGAGAAAAAAACAACAAAACTCCACTGTAAAAGAGAGACAAGGATTAATAAGAAAACAGATTTTAAAATATATCAGAAAATAGAAAGTTTTATGTGATACTATGTGGAGAATACTAATACAGTTATGGCGTCTTTGTAGGTTTTTTTGGTTCTGGTTCAAACAGGACCTCTTCAGACAGGTTGGTGATGTGTGACCTCTTCACAGAAGAACAAAAAATCTCTTAAATGTAAATGAAATCAACAAAACATAAAAAAGTGTTTACTATGTCAGAAGTAAATGTCATGATCTGGTCTGTTTGCTCTCCCTTAATTGGATATTTCTTTCACCTGTCGTTTCCCCTCCCTGTTTCAACTATCATTTATTCCTCTCACCTGTTTCCTTTGGTTTATATTCTGTTCAGCCTGAGCATTTGGGGCCAGATCATTATTTGTTTTTCTGTTAGCCTGTTATGTTGATGCCAAGGTTCTTGTCTTGGATACTGGCGGCCAGTGGAAGGAGGGTTTTGTGTCTGTCTCGTCTCCTGCTCGTCCACTGTTCTTCCCCTGCTGAGTCCTCTGGGTTTTTGGCTTTATATGGCGGGAGTTTCAGTTTTTATCCCAGTAAGCCTGGCTCCAAGGTGGAGACCAATTTAAAGGTCCTGCATCAAGTTCTGGTTCCACGTCCTGTCTCGGCTACCCTCTTCCACTTAGACTCCCTGTCTGCACCTGATCCTGTCTGCTCCTGTGCATGACCACCTGGTCACGCTTCCGGACTCTGCTGGACTCTGAACCTGCCTCGGAGCTCTACGTTGCCTGGAGGCCTGGATCCTGCCTGTTGTTTCTGTTCTGGATCCCTGACCAGGATCGGCTGCCTGCAAGACCTCTGGGACTGCAGCACTGGGGACATTCTTGGACTGGACTTTTAAACCAGGTAAGTGACCAACTCAGATAATCATCTTCTGTCAGATGATCTTAGTCACTTACCTGTGTTTCTCCCTCTAATAGAGTGTCTGAGATTGGGCGGTGCCCAGTCCCCCACCTGCAGTTGCCAGGTGCCACAGATCCTAGCAGCTCCCCTTTTAGTTTTTCTCTTCATTAAATAAACGTTTTGAACTTGCCTACTGACTGTCTCTCCTTGAATACTGGGTCCTTCTGTCCTCGTTTCATGACAGCAAAGGCAATTTTTAAACAAGTGTTTCACAAATAAAGAGCAATCAGAGCGTAAAGCTCCGCCAAGCAGCGAATGTTGCTCCATAAATAGCTAAAATTCGCACACGATCTTGATCATTATCAAATTTTATTCAAATCTTCCCTGGCATGAGGTGCAGCTCTGGTAAACATTTCCTTAAAATCTGTTCATAAGTTCCATAGTTGAGCAAAGTGTGTGTCTGCAGCCTCTGGTGTCTGTTCTACTGGCTGTGTTTGGATCCGTCGACTGCTTCCTCCGAAGGTAACATTCGTTGGGCGGTTATGCACAACGCAGCGTAACAGAATGTTCGGATTAAAATACTCCTTTTTATGCAGCCGACAAACGCAGCCTTCTTTTCGCCCTTTTGGAAGGACGGGTGTGTTGTATCCTCCATAGCCTTGGAAGCCGACTGCTCTGTGCTGAGAGGAAAAAGGGAAACATGGTGAATATTGAAAGTGCAGTTTATTATATAATACAAGTAAGTGAATGATTTAGTCTTAATGAAAATATTTAATATAAATGGTTAGTGAGTCAGATATTTGGCGGATAATGTTTGGTTTATTGAAAGGTTTTATCTGTCCCTGTGCAAATGGGTTTGTCTGACATTTAAGCACATTCTAATATCCTGCAGTGTGGAGATTATAAATTTGATATCTGTGACGAAGGTACTGCTGCTGAAGCTCCTCGAAAATATGAGTAGCACACAGAACAGTAGTGAGAATTTTAAGCATCTAGTCTTTGGTTGCTTTGTGCATCAACTCTTGCGGTTGCTAGGCGACAGAGCGTACCCTTAGTGAGGGCCGCTGACAGCAGGATAAGGCTAGACCTGCTTGAATTCATAGCCAAAACTCTCCCTGCCTCCTTATTTACACGGCCTTTGAAGGACCCTGTCCAGGAAGACCGGGTCCTTTGGAAGCACTCTACTGTCTTCTTTAATCAGCAGATCGAGACTTAGAGGGAGGCATAGCTCCCCCTTCTTATGTTCACGTATTTTTGGCTGTGCTCGATTTAGACGGCTGCGTCCTCTGATTCTGATGCTGTTAATGGTCACTGCTGCCACCCTCTGGTTTAGGGGGAAACTGCTTGCATCAGCACATGCCTCTAACTCACAATGTTAGAGAATACTTTAAAAAAATATTTCCTGTGTCCGGATTATGATTCTGATTATCACCAAAATATAATGGATTGTTTCCATTAAAATCAGCTTATAACTTATTTAATTAATCCTGCTGCCTAAAACATAACATCCTTAGCGTAGGTAAATTATAAATAAATAAATGTCATGATGGGTTTTAAATGTTTTGCCCACATGCAGAAACAAACTCAGAGGCAGGGAAAAAGTTTAACAGTTTATTGATGGAGAGTGGCACTCAGAGAGACATAAAAACAGGATTCCCAGCCGGAAGAATATCCAGCGGTCAGGTGAACCGGAACCGGAAACACTAGGGGCAGATCAGAGTGGTGAGTTCAAGGTCCATGGGAATTACAGGTCACAACTGAAAGTAGCCAGTTGAGGAATTCACAGTTTTTTTCTTGTGGTTGCTCCTTGGTTCCTGTTTGTGGGGGTAGTTCAGATAAGGCTGTTACTTGCTGGAGGGTGGACAGGCAGACTTGTTGGGGTCTAGAGGAGCAGCAGAGCGGACAGTCAACGAGCATTCATGAAGGAGACTGCAAACAGAAGCAGTGAAGGATTTCCTGAATCTCAGAGAGACAAATGGGTTCCTTCCACAGCTTGAGGGACCAGGCTTATCCAGTGGATCAGGAGATAATCCTGTCGAAAACCACAAAGGAGACAAAGGGTTAGATCAGAGGACTCAGAGAGACAAAAACCCAAAGTTAGACACAGCTAAGCTCTGAGAGGCTAGAGTACCCAATACTGGCAAACACTCTGGCAAAGAGGTAGTGACAGTCCTAGGGCTGGGTATTGTTAAAAAAATTTTGGTGCCGGTACCAATACCGATACCTTCACTTCGATACCGGTTCCTGAACGATACTTTTTTCGATATCAGTTTTATAACATTAAATTGGAAGAAAAAGAAAATTACACAACATAATAAAATACAAATCTTGAGTTTTATTTTAGGCTCTGATTTTTCCATTTACATTTTTCCTCTTACATAAAAAAATTTCAGTGAAGAAGAACAGTTGCAAACAAGTCAGTGTCTAATATTCACTGTTACATTGTCAGGACCTTTTTACTTAGCAGTAAAAGGTCCTTAACATGTTTGCTTTCTCAGGAGACAAACAAGCCCGTTGAATGGGATCCTACTGACAGCGCACCGCTGGTATGTGGGGTCTGAGCGGCTCCGATCGAAATAATATTGGAAGGCAGGATGTTAATCTGGATGAACTGACTGCAATGCTTAAGTTTTCAGATGGATTTTCCCACTTAAAAACATAATAAAACTACTTTATTCCCACTGATCACAGCAAATATACCTGCAAGGATAGAGTAGCTCCGCCCAACGTTCGTCAGAGCCACTTTTCGACCGCGCAGCCAGAGCAGCAAAGCTGCTTCAGCCGCGCATCAGAACTAAACTGGTACAAGCAGCAAAAAGGAAGCAGCAGATGAGATTTTGCTGCTCCTGCTGGGTCCGGTGTGAACGCAACATGATTCACTCCGCTCTAGCTTTGCACTGCCCACGGGCTGCTGAGAGGAGTATGGTTGTTGTTACGGCTGCGGTCCGCTCTTCTTGCAGTCAAACACCAAGCAACTTTCTGCTCTTAAATTGTTTCCTTGCACGATGTATTGCATTGCGCACTATTGGCATCAGTCTTAATAAAGTAAAGCCACACTTTTGACCTGGGGGGGCAATTTAAAGGGGTTCCACGACACTCGCAACCAGTTCACAACAGATACACATGAACCCTGGTTGTAGGCGTGACCACCTGTGTATTTTTCCTGGATGACGCAATCACATTAAGTGTTACAGCCAATCACCGAAACTTGGTACCGAAAGACGAGGCATGTTTCGATACTCTGTAGAACCGAAGCATTTCGGTCGGTACCATAAAAGAACCGATGTTCGGTACCCAGCCCTAGACAGTCCACTGCTCGTATACTCCTCTGGTGATGACCAGACGAGCCGCAGGTGTGGGTGGAAAACCAGAAGAGGCCCTCCAGGCCAACAGAGGAAAGGGCATCATCTAGTGGATGGATGGAGGCAAAAAAGGAACACAAAAACATTCCCCACAAACAGAAACCTTAGCAATAAATACAGCAGGCAGATCCAGATCAACAACTTTAATATCATACAAGCCTTTTTGCATGGATCACTTTTAGGAAAGTTCGTTCAGGGCAGCTTTTTATCACTGCTGAGGATAGCTGGATTATCAGCCAAGGTTGAGCACAGGGGATTTATTTTACATCGTTTACATCTACTGTTAAATATTTTTGTAAAGCAATGTTTAATTTGAAGGCTGGAAGAAATTTTTTGGCCATACATACGATCATTAATAATCCATACCTTAGGGCCATAAATGTTGGGGGCAGCTGGGAGGATCTAGTGGGGGGCAACTGCCCCATGCTGTAGAGCAGGGGTATCCAATTAAAAATCAGCAGGGTAGAAACAAAGAAAATCATCAACCAGAAAAGGTCCGTAGACATTTTTAATTATAATCTGTTGCTTTAAACAGAATTTAACACTGAAATAAAATGAGTTTTTTATGCATCAGTGTTATACATTGACTTTTTAAATAAAAAAATATTAAAAAACAAATTGAAAATTTTTCCATTTTAGAATCTTTGTTTTTTGAAGTAGAGAACAACAATCCTTCAGTTTGTTATAGAGACAGTTTCCTGATTCACATATTTTATAAAACACCTGAACTGACTGTTTGTTTGTTTTTTCTTTCTTTTTATGGGAGAATGAGAGCAGTGGGCTTTAGGCTGCCCTGCAAGGCTTTAAACTTGGGTTTGATTTGTAGCAAAGCAATTCTCAATCACATATCGAGGTGCTTATTCATGAGTTTGGATCGATACCTTATTTTCAATGCCTTTAATAATGTTTATATGTTTTCATGTTTAAAGTCTTCCTCAAATATTACGATTTATGGTAATTATTTTATTTTATTTTTTTAAGAATTGTTTGTCTGTGCTCTGATGTTTCATACTATTACCCAGATAACCGGTTCATAAAGGAGCTCTTTAACCATATATTTCCTTTCAGAGGTGATCAATTGGCTAGAAAATAATAATAAAAAAACAAAACCATGAGAAATGAGCTGAGCCCTGCCTCCACAACCAGCCACATGGATTAAATCATCCTTTGAACTCTTCTCTTCTCTTTTATTTTATTTTTGGGTCAGCTGTTACCACCAATTCCGTGGAAAGGCACATATATGGTCTTGAAAAGGCCATATATCCCAATATATTGTTTAAAATGTTTGTCTGTGTAACTTTACAAATGCCACACCAAATGCTAGCACAGGACGTTTATAAACTCTGGAAGGAAAGCATGCTGTAAGATTATTTGAATGAGTGTTGATACAGGTTTTGCATTTCAGCTTTGGTTTCAACATGGTTTTAAATTGCCTTGATATGCTTAATTTTGTTTGCTAAACTGGTTGTGTGCTTATGTGATCTTGTGTTTGACATATAAGAGCCACTGTGATGAAAATGCTGAGGAGAGAACTCATAGTCAGAGTCACCTGTGCATAAAGATTTGATCCATCAGGAACTGATGGATCAAACCAACATATTAGGAGAAAAGAAGAATGTATGTGACAGAGAAACACATTGTGTTGGAGAAGAATATATTGCCCAAGTCATTCTGAAGAACACTAGCTGTCATTCGCTCTGTGCCTTTTTTTATCATGTAAAATATCTGGAAAAGTTCTATCAGGCAAATTTTAAGATGCACTTAATGGATCAAATAGTGATGACTATGATGAAATGAAAGTAAAATCTACTCCAGGGTGAGCTTGCAGGATGTTGTGATGTATCCCAGGGGTTAGGGAGCTGGATCCTCTCCTACCGGATTGACACAATGGAGGAGACTATGAGGATCTACATTCCTTTGCTGCCATGGGAGGAAATCCGGAGCACAATGCCTCGGTGCTTCAGAGAGAAGTTCCCCAACATTACCTGCATCGCTGACTGCATTGAGACCACCCCACAGAAAACACACAACATTGCCACAATAAAGTAATTATTTATGTATTTATTTTTTTCAGAACTCAGAGTGGACTTATTATTAACACAGGAACCATATACCTACAAAATGTGTACCTGTCTAGCCCTCAGAGTGAGGACCATTTTCCAATTTCACCATCAGATTGAGGGACATTTGTTGCAAAGTGAAGATATTTTGCTGCTCCTCACAAGCTATTTTGCTAATAATTAGTTCATTTTGAAAAACTCACACAAAGAGAAAAGACAATTAGAAGAAATTTATAGATACAATTACTTTGTATTTGGAGCTCAGACCTCGGCAGGACACTTAGCTCATAATTTTGATAGATGGATGAACAGGAGCAAAGAGTAGGGCTGTTTCCCCCCCAGGCCTGAAACTGGTGGTGGAGTGGAGATAGATGAAGTTGGTCAGTCTGTAGACTGCTGGTTAGTGAGGCGGTATGCGGAGCTTTATGGGGAGATCCAGAGGACTGTGTGAGCTGATACTAGAGCTTCACGCAGGGACCTGGAAGATGGAAGTCCAGTTTGGATAACACAGGTTGAGAGAACCTGTCCATGATGAGCAAGCATGGAGCGACAGTGGAGAGGAAAAACTCTCTGTTGGGAAGAAACCTCTGGCAGAACCAGTGTCAACATGGCGGTCTTCTGCTGGACCAGTTGAAATAAAGACGCAGAATGCAGTAAGAGTCTGAGAGGAATGACCCTCTGATGAAGCTTTAGCTGCGATGGTGAAGGAGGGGCTGGAGGTGGGTTGAAACGGTGTCATCTGAATGAAGTCACACAGCGCAACCACCGCCTGCCCACAGGAGCAGACAAGTTGCGTATCGGAGGCCTTTTAAGATGAACTTTGGATGCTGATTGGCTTTCGTGGAGAGTGTTTTAAAGCTTATTGGCTGTGTCGTAGGTGGATGTAGGAGAGCAATCACTTTCTTTAGTGTAACTTCCGACTAGGATCCATGTTTAGGGCTTAGGTGTCAATTGGGTCAGGGTTAGGATGAGGTATGCATTTGTAATGAATCATGGTTATCCATCTTAATAGTCTACTGGGCTCTATCAAACCGTGCTTTGATATGATTTATTTCATAAACTGACAGATCT
>NW_015151600.1:31934-33289 GCF_000732505.1 Cyprinodon variegatus
TTGCTGTTGACTTTTACTGTTAAGCATTTTTAATAAATACATTTTGAATAAAATTATCGTTTGTAATTGGAGTTATTGCTGTTGACTTTTACTGTTAAGCATTTTTAATAAATACATTTTGAATAAAATTATCGTTTGTAATTGGAGTTATTGCTGTTGACTTTTACTGAAAAGCATTTTTAATAAATCAACTGTAAATATTATGTTATTGTAGGATTACGTAGGCCTGTGTTAAGGGAGTGCAAGTCACAGACATCTCTATGCATGGGATGCAGATAATTTGCGGCGAGAACAATATACTTTGAAGCCTCACCATATGGCCGATTTATGGATTTAATGAGTAATTTAAAAAAAATTCATGAAGTTGAGAGGACAGTGGAAACCAGCGGACCTCCGAGGGTAACGGCAGCCAATGCTAATCCAACCCGTCTGCAGCATCTCTCTCTCGGCATAACCGTGTGAAGGACCGCTGGCTCTGATGCGGAGTTTTTTGTTTTATTTGGCGAAATATTCATTTGATTTGTGTTTATCTGACTGTGTTAATTATTATTCCCCCACTAAATGAAAAAAATAAGACTTTATTATTATCTAGAGACTATTAATAACAGGAGGTGAAATGCAGCTCTAGACAAGCCGGGCATGTGGTGATGTCACTAGTACGCTTCTGTTTCAATTGACCCATATTTATGCTGCATGCTCCTGTTCTCCCCAAGTCCATACTTTCCTGAGTTCTTCTCAAGAACATACTTAGCGAGGACACGAGTCTGTACTATTGTGAATTGAGAAATGACCTGACTTAGCAAATGCATGACATCCACCCACACAGTGTTCTTTACTTTTCCCGACCTTAATGGCGACAGTTCACTTTTGATGAATCAAAAGACATCTATTTCAGATATCAAACGCCTTTTAGGTAGATAATCTGATTTAGAGAAAGTTTGACATGGAGCAAAAACAGATTGTTTGTGGAAATGAAACCTTTGCAACTAAACTTTGATGGGAAGAAATGGTTGACCACACCCTTCAAGTCGACTATGATGTAGTTATTTTCCCAACTGAAAATGACAGCTCTGTCACCATTGAGCCGCATCTCAGCCAAGCAGAAAACGGTCCAGAGATCCAAGGGGAAGGGGTTTCTTCTGGTGCAATTGGGGCTCCCCCCTCAGTGGAGGTTCTGCTGAAATCATCTCTCTCTGCTGACTCTACGTCTCTCAACTCAGACGAGGACCAGCAAGCATGTCAGCCATCTCCAGGGTTAGAAGAACCAAAGACTAACCAGCTTGCCGGTCTTTTTTTTTGAGGCACCTTAAACCAGTGTTGGGAAAGTTCTCTTTCTACGTGAACTAGTTCAAAGT
>NW_015151600.1:34390-36132 GCF_000732505.1 Cyprinodon variegatus
AATGAACGAGTTCACAATAACGTTCATCAGGCAGTAATGCAGAACGTTCAGTTCACGTTCGCCCAAAATATGAACGAGTTCATGAACTTTCGTTCAATGAACGCGTTCAGGCACAACACTGCCTTAAACATACCATCAATCTAAGCGTTTTGTGGGGTGATACCAGCATGCAGATTTCCAGGTCCCAGTTTATAATGTGGCTTCCAAACCACAAGAAAACAAGAGAAAGCCATGGCAAACCCAGGCCACTGGAAAAACTGATGTTGAACACCCTAAGTTCTATAGAAGCAACAAGGTGCCGCGCCATGCATCAGCGGTTACGATGATCCTCCATTGAACGGACTGTGAGACATATCCACAATCTCACCCAGCAGGTTACTGATCTAAAAAAAGAGCTGCAATATAAGACCGCTGATCTGCATGAGGAGGGAAGACAAATAATTTAATTTCAGGTTGACTGCAAAGCACAGATGGAACAAATCACAGAACTGGAAATAAGTTTGGAACGTGAACGTCACATGAGTCAAAAGAAGAGAAAGAGGAGAAGCAGGAAACATTTGCAGTAACCCAGCCTACAGGTGCTCTGCATGAGCTTAAGTTCCTTAAGAGGGAGGCTGAGAAAAATGCCTGGGGCAGATTGACTGGCAGAGGTTTGGTAGAAGAACAGCGGCTGAGGGTCAAATATGAGGAACAGCTGAAGACTAAAACTGAAAATGACTCCAGACTAAAGGAACAGGAGGAATTGATCAAATCTCTGAAGATTTAAGTTGCACAATTGACAGTAGGGTTAAAACTTTCTTTGAAAAAAGAACATCATGAAGCTTCCTCACAAACAGAGAAGTCCATGAAAACTGAAGCTTCCAATCAAACAGTGGCACCCACACAAGCAAGGCTCCAAAGAAACACAGTTGGTTCCACAGTTAGAGGTCCCCAGCATGGAAACAGGAGACAGAATACAAACTGAGGCTCCAATGCAAAACCAAGCGCCTACATATATACTGGCCATCCTGCAAATCCAGGCCCCTATCTTAAAGCAGGACTGTACATTACCCAAGGCCTCCACACATAGAAACCACCATCCAAACAGAGGCCTGCATGAATATAGAAGATATCCTCCATACAGCAGCCATTAGACAAACACAGGCCACCAGGTTGTCAGAAGCACTTAAGGGAAATCCATCCATTTTTGAAGTGTTTTCTCATGTAAATAAGCGCAACAGCATAAAAAAAAAGTATAAAACAAATGATGAAATAGTCTATAAAATAAAATAAAAAAATCGTCCCTTCCTTGAACCGCCACCTTAACACGCTGAAAGGGTTTCAGTGCTCAGATGATACTAGAGGCTATGTTCTCGAGGGCTTAAATGCTCCTGGTAGGGTCTCCCAAGGCAAACAGGCTCTGGGTGATAAGCCAGACGAAGAGCAGTTCAAAAGGTTAACATTGAACTTAGCCAAAGAAATAAACCTTTTCTATTTAGAAAATTAGTTAAGTAAGAGAATTTTTTATTTCAAACACAGATTTGCACAACTCTTCAGCAAATGTGTCCTTTAGCTATTTGTATAAATTTCATTTTTTTGGCTTATATGTGTTGTTTTATTCTATATGATTGATATATATTGATATTTTGATAAAAAAAATTCTTTACTGATTTAATTGAACATAGATGTTCATGATATTGCTTTATTTAGGCTGTAACTGACTTTGCAAAGATTAACTGTTGAAAGAATGAACCATATATCTT
>NW_015151600.1:37456-39192 GCF_000732505.1 Cyprinodon variegatus
TCTTGCCATGTGAGTGAAAGCTTTAGCCTTGACATAAAAATTGTTAAAAAGGTAACACATTATCACAGATATGTATTTTATATTATTTTCGAAGCTGCAAAGAGAAATAAATAACAGGTCCATGTAAAGTGCACTGGTGTGGATCTCCGATAACAAACCACTGATATATTGAATTCAACTAATTAGTAAAGATCAGAGTCAATGTCCGATCCAGTTATTGAATCTGTGCATCTCTGTTTTTTGCCATGAGCAATAAATTTAAGTCTATATATATATATATATATAATAGTGTTTCTGTATAATTGTCATGATTGATCTGGAACTCAGTGGACTAGTGAACCGGAACTGGAAAGTCTGAAGGGGAGATAACAGGGATCAGTTCAGGGACCGTAGGAAATTTGACTGAGGCTTGAATATTACTGGAGAGGGACTCACGTTTGAGGGTGCTCTTGTCAATCCTTGAATCCAGCTTGTGGGGGTTAATCCTAAGAAGAGGTAACTCTTTTGAGGGCGGACAGATAGACAAGCGTTGGACCCAGAGGAGTAAAGGAGCGGGCTGTCACTTGGATTTCCGAAGAGGACTTGAATGGATCATGTGGAGGTTTTCCCCTGCTCAGTGTGTTCTCAGTTAATCCTTCCAGGGGGTTAGGTATCCAGTTACTTAGGAAGGCTTCCTGCCGAAGAGCAAAAACTAGATAAGACTCAGAGAAACAAAGCTTAGGTTAGACTCAGCTAATCTCAGCTTGGCTAGAGTATCCAAAAGTGGCAAACACTCTGGTGTAGAGCTAGTGACAGCCCACTGCTCAAATACACCTTCAGTAATGATCCAACGAGCCGCAGGTGTGCAGGGAGGCCCAACGAGGACAGTGCACCACCTGGTGGTGGAGAGAGAGAAACACACAAACAACCCACACAAACTGGATTCCTAACAATATCATAATAATTATCATTTGTAATTATATTGACTCTATAAATAGAATATATGATACAGTTTTATATATTCTATCCATCCTTCCATCCTTCCATCCATCCATCCATTACCTGACACCCTTATCCTAAGTAGGGTGGTGAGGGGTGCTGGTGCCTATTTCCAGCTGTCTACAGACAAGAGGTGGGGTACATCTTGGACAGATCGCCAGTCCGTTGCAGGGCAACACAGGAAAAACAACCATTCCCACTCACACTTAAGGAGAAATTTAGAGAAGTCAATTAACCTAACAGTCAAGTTTTTCAACATATTCTCATTATCAGTTCGTATGAAATCGTACGAAAAGTTATGCACACCATTTCTTACGTTTTTCCTCAAAAAACCAGATCAGTGCGCATGCGCAGGCAGACAGACAAAAAAAGCAGACGTAAAACTGGGAAAAACAGTGCAATAATCACTTCTTTATGTCTCTAACAACGTTGCTTGCTGTTTTATATCTTAGGGTTAGGCTTAGGGTCAGGGTTAGGGCTAATTGTATTTAAAATTCTATGTTCTTGAATGGTGCGTAAGATGCGCATATGACAAAAAAAAATGTCCAAAACGTACGGAATTACGGTGCATAACTTTTCGTACGATTTCATACGAACTCATAATGAGAATACACTGAGTTTTTGGACAGTGGGAGGAAACCGGAGTACCCGGAGAGAACCCATGCAAGACCCATAGAGAATTGAACTCGGAACCTTTTTGCTGCAGCAGTGCTCCAAAGATATATATATATATATATATATATATATATATATATATA
>NW_015151600.1:39391-41003 GCF_000732505.1 Cyprinodon variegatus
ACACACACAGGGAGAGAGAGAGATAGAGAGAGCTGCACACACACAGGGAGAGAGAGAGCAGCAGAGGTCCCTGCAGGCAGTCAGTCATTCTGTCTGCAGCGCAGCGCTTCGCTCGGTATGTGGCAGGAGGGAGCGCCTGTCTTGGACTAAAACCACAGGAAAAACACGCTTTAAAAATAAAACATCAACAGGGGGATTAATACAAAACCTGACGAGGATGAGACTCTATCCGTCCGCTTGAAGACATTTTCCACTCCGCCGTTTTTTCTCTGATTTATTACCGCTTTTCACTAAAAAGATGGCGAACGACTCTCCGGCCAAGAGCCTGGTGGACATAGACCTGGCATCACTGAGGGTGAGTGTCTGTTAAACGGCTGTTTTTATCTTTAGAAATGAATGTGTTGCTCCGTAGCGACACAGCCCTGCGGAGGCTTTTCTTTGTCTAATATCCGCTGGCAGGAGAGGCAAGCCGGGCGCTGCCGGCTTATAAACTAAACGAACCCATCAATTACAGCTGGAGATCAATTAAATGACCCCCACCTTCCTTTATGTGTGTTTTATATGCAGGATCCAGCTGGGATTTTCGAGCTGGTGGAGGTAGTGGGGAATGGAACCTATGGACAAGTGTATAAGGTTGGTGAAATCCTCCATCAGTGTGTTAAAGCCTCAGCTGAGGAGAAACCGACGGAAACTGAAGCACAAACATGCAGTTGTGTATTTTTTCCTCTCCCAGACTCAGGAAAACGTTTATTATAGATGCCCCCCCCCCCCTTCCTCTGGGAGCAAAGCGCTCTGGCCTGGATTATCCCTCTGATAGTGTTTTGGCCTCTGCTCTGCTTCTCCTCCATCCTTTATTATTTTATTAACCCAGCCTTAAAAACAGCATCCCAGCAAAAGATGCTGCAGCTATATTTGCTCCCTCTTCTCTCATCCACACCCCAGTTAAATACCCCCTTCTGCAGACCATGCTTTTGCCTTGAACTGATCAGGCCAATCCCATCCTTGCATGAAGGGCTTTTTACCACGCTGACCGACCCGTGCGCCATCGGGTGGGCGGTGTTTCATTGCGCATTTGTGCACAGCATTGCCCAGCAGGCCTGTGCGCTGCATTAATGGGGATAGGCCTGCTCACATCCCTACAGCAGGAAACTGGGTTTAACCCAGATCTGCATGGCCTTTATCCATCAGAGGGGAGCAGCATCAGGATTCTGTTGATGGCAGATTGAAATGTTGGGAATAAGTCAGAGCTGCTGCTTCTGATTGATTAGCCCTGATTCAAGCCTGAGGTTTAAAGAAATATGTGTTTCACTTTTGAATTTGGTGGATATGTTTCTGCATTTTGCTTAACACTAAAATCTCATGCAATGTGTAATGTGCAATTACTATTTAATACCCTGTGTAATAACCTGTTACTTTATATGTGATACCCAGCCCAATAGTTATATAGATAAAAAAACATATAAACACCTAACTATATAAATACCTATGTGAATACCCTGTACAATATATTATCATCCTGAAAGCTGAAGTTTTTTTAAAGCAGCATATATACAGGGCATCCACATAATTATATATATATATATATATATATTATGTGTATATATATAATTAC
>NW_015151600.1:41425-55898 GCF_000732505.1 Cyprinodon variegatus
TATATATAATGTGGATGCACTGTATATACTGTATTTACACCCATGCACCTTTTCTTCTTTTGGCACCTTCTTCATCTTTTTGACTATTTGAACCAATGTAATTACTAAATTTCTCCACTGTGAGAATAATAAAGTATATCAATCAATCAATCAATTAATCAATCAATCGATCTGCCACAGAGAACTTATTAAAGACAGGTTATATTTACAGTCAGAGTGTTCCCTAAAGTATACCTAACAGTTTATTTAATTTTGCTGTGTATTTCATTACTATTAATTCTACTTCTGAGGCAGTTTGCTGTGGGCGTATATGGGATTAATTTTGTTCCATATATTTTTCTCTTTTTTCGCTTGTTTTCCTGTTTTGTTATGTAACTTTAAAAAAACAATAACAAGAAACCTACTGCATAAGCAGAAAGAGTGAGTGTGATCTAAGAGCAGCTCATTATAAATGCATATTGTGAATATATCTGTGACGAGGTATTATAATATTAAAGCCTCCGAACCTGTTTGGAATCCAGTTTCTTTTGGCCTGGTGTTATGATCGTTGGCTTGTCAGGCGGAGTAGTTAAAGCCCACACCTTAAACCGATTACAGTGTTCAAGGGTTTGGATACACAAGGAAAAGAGCAATGCCAAAATGTTTTATCCTTGAAATAGTTACCAGGTTATTAGTATCATGGTATTTTGAGGTTTTAAAAAGCTACAGTTTTTAACATTTTCAAGATATTCCATTATTTCGTGCCGATGGGTTGAAGTCCTTTTTCTCTGCTGTCTGGTCCAGAGATTGGTTAAGTAATTGGCATCTGCAAGTTATCCATTAACAATTCATTGATCTTTATGATTGGATGAAGATTTATTGATAAGCAGCCATATAGGAAAAGCGTTCCATAAAAAATAATAAATCGCTGTATTTAACCATGTATTTTGTGAGCTGTATTAAATGCTGACTGATTAAATAGAAAAGGTGTTTTCTTACACATTATTTGACATATCTATGAGATATAACTAAACAGGAACCTATTAGTTAACTAAAGAATAAAAAGTAAATATAAGAAATGTATAAAATATGTAAATAAAATATGTGAAACACTTAAGATTTTTAATGTTCAAAACTATTATTAAAAGACAGGGTATGTTGCTCCAACATGCAGTCAGACTTTTTGCCAATTCAATTCAATGGAGTGGAAAATAACTGTTATACTGTCTATTACCGCTTTCCCATTGGCCGACAAACCTGTTTCAACCCGCGAACTATCGGCTTTTAGTGGCAGTGGGAACAACTTAGTGACGCGTGTCTACTCCGGTCAAACGACTCGGAAAGCAATATGTATGTCACAACATTTTTCTGGTCACATGTTGAATAACAAACCCAAATAGCTCTGCTTGTTTTCGAGAAACATGGCAGAGCACTTGCAAGATTGAGAGATTTGTGAGCTCCTTATGATTCGCGGAGTAGAGGAGATTCGTCACCAGGTTTCAGGCACCGTTTGAGTACGCCCTAGCTCCCGATACTTCACAGATTTCTGTCACACTGTCGACATCAGCAACGCTTACCCCACATGATGTCGCCATTAGACACACAGTGGTGGGGGACAGTTACCACGCTATCTAGGGTTAGACCTGGCTTTTTGGTCAAATGGGAAAAGAGCCAAAAGCCGATTGTTAGCAGGTCAACCCGGTTTTGAAAAAAGCAGGTTTTTAGTGTGAAAGTGGCTTATTTTTGTTTCTATTAGAAATCCAATGCAGGGAGAGACTTTGTGCTGTTAGTGGTGCTTTAAACTCTCAGAATGTTATTATCTGACTCTATGATGTGCATTAACACACTAAAGCTTTTCCATTCTATCCTGCTAATTGCTAGCATGATAGGATTTTACCAACCTTTTTTACAATGCCATTAACTTTTCTTTTCTTAAATCTATTTCAATCCCACCAGAGAAGTCAATGCTGCTTCTTCATGCAGTACGACTAAATGGACACTATCTAGATGATAACCTAAAGAGCTTATTTAATGTTTATATTTACAAACAGAACCGCATAAATTCTGCATCTTTGTTGCCAATAAGAATCATAAATATTCCCGGACCGGACTTTGGATCAAGCCATGTGTCTCCCCTGGCATTCCTTTCTTTGTATTGGCATTGCTTTTACTGCAAATAACTAGTGTTGCACCAATACAGATACCAGTATCGGGCGGAGCTCAGATCCAGCACTAAAATGGTGGTATCGGTATCGGCAAGCCAAAAAATAGGGCATTCTGAGAGCCAAAAGTTTATTAAACTATTGTCACCCATTCCAGGAAGACAATAAAAAGTTCTACTGGATTCACTTTGTATTAGTCTTTACCTGCTTCACAAAGGTAGGCAGCAGCTTGACAAAGCCATGATGGTAATTATTTTACATCCAAGTAGTATGCAATTCTTCATATATACACACACATCAATTTCGAACAGATGATATCGGTATCGGACGATACTGCACAGCCAGGTATCGGGTATTGGGGCTAAAACATGGTATCGTTGCTACATTACAAATAACAGTGTGGCTCTACTTAAGCATAAAGAGCAGTGCCCTTTTTGTAGACGTTGGCAATATAACACTGAAAGAATTTCCTTTTAAGCAGATGTTAGCAGTTAATCGGATTGTAACAAATTTTAATCCAATAACCCATTAATCAACAATTAATTGTAAGTTGGCTGTTTGTTTACATTCCTAAGCGGAACTATTAGTTTGCAATTTCAGACCAAGCATTAAAGACATACATTTGCAGCAGATTGCTTCAAGAATTGCATTGCTCTCACGTAAGATAAGAGGATAATAAAGCCCAGAAAGGAAAGTCTATGATATCGATTGTTCAAGACCATCTTGTTAAGAACAAATGCAATAACAGCAACACAAAGTTTCGGTATTCATTGGTAGCGCTCTGTTGCTACTATGGAGTTACTTCACGTAGCCCCACAAGACATTTTCAGACATTTTGCTTCTATTTCTTCTTCTACTCTAATGTGCTGCTATCATCTGATATACATTTACACCGCAGGTGAACCACTCCTGTGTTTTTATGAACCGCACCAACCCTGTTGGGGAGCCGTCTTTCTGGTCTGTTTCAGGTTCTTTGATCATCTGCTGCAAAAACCAGACTCTGGCAACATAAAACGTGTCCCAGCTGTTTGTCCCAGAGAAGATTTCATGACGTCAGCCTTAGTCGGAGACCTCATGCAGCCAAGGAAAACATTTTCACGACCCAGACACTTGACAAAGACGCTGTCACTGTGCAGATTAGCTGTTTATTGAGGCGCTTTGTCTGGACTTTGAGCAGAAAGGCTCATACTCGCATCAAAGCCCGCTGATGTAGCGCAGTTAAGGTAGGCACTTCCTGGAAAGGACTGATAATTGGTGTTCTAGTTTAAACAGTGATGGCTAATCATTTTCATGGCACAAATTCATGAGGATTAATCAGATTGCATAAATTAGGTGGAATACAACATTGTGAAGGATTTAAATAAAAAAAAATGCTTTGCAGCAGATAAAAGATAAAGGCAAGTTGATTTTTGCATTATATAGCCACTATGACTCGGTAACAACCTCCCTCAGAACCTGCATCTGGTGTGGGAGATGAAAGAAACAGGAACAAGAATGGAATGGAGTAAAATGCTGCAGCACTGGGCCAGGAGTATTTTCTGTTGGAGAGAACAACAATGAGCATGAAACAGTCAGGGGCTGAAAGAGCTCCATCAATAAGTTGATCACAGGAAAGTCCCATAGCTTAGGAGAGAACATAAAGTGAAATTAAGACATTACACTCTGTTTTTTTAATTAACAGATCAATGTTAAGTTTATAGAACATTGATAATGTGTGAAAAAGGATGTTTTTTTAATGCTATAGTCAGCAAAACAACCAAGTTTATTTGCGTTCCTGGGAACCTCTCCACATACTCACCCAGTGCTGTATGTAGGCGGAAAAAACTTCAGCTGCTGCAGCAGAATTAGGTTGGAAAATGTGGGATCTTCCAACCCAATTAAAATTGTTTCTGTTACTCAGCGTAGTAAATATGCAGGAGTCTTCTAAAGTGCTTCCACAGGGCAGCTCTCACGCATGCTTCAGACCAGACCTCTGATCCACAGCATGGCGTCGGTACTGGCAGAACTATCCCAAGTCCGGAGGATGACCTGCAGCAATGACTGAATGCTCTGTTTTAGTCACTGTGGCTTTAAATCAGACTCTGATTTGGGGTTTTATGGACTCCAAAGCGTGCTCTGCTGTTGCACCATAATTCAAACAATAAAAAGCTTCCCCCCAAATTAGGCAAAGCGGATTGGTTGGGTTATCATTTTTTTTCATTTTGGAAACCAACAGTTCTGCCACCTTTTTTATTTTTCTTCTTATGCTTGGTGGGGGCGGGGCTAATGGCAGCAGTAAGCAAATCAACAAAACATTAAAACAGGAGTAAGAGATGCACTGGAACGCAAACTAAACGTCACAGTTTAGGTTTAGTTCCTCAGGATTTAGTGAATCACACCCATGACTGCTGCTTAGGCTCTGAGTGAGGACGACCCTCTTCTTTTTTTCTGACCCAATAAATGTGTGTAGGCATCTTAATCCATGTGTTGCATTTCGACTCGCTCTATATACGCTGGATTCCTCCAACACTTGGCAATTGGCTGCCCTTTCTGGCCCAGCAAACAGCTGAGGAGGGCGAACGACGGAGATGTTGCAGCTGTGTGCACCAGCAACAGCTGCCAGGAAAGAAAAATAACATAGAGAGGGACATCGGGGGGGTGGTTAGTAGCACAAACAAGGCAGAAAATTATTATTGATCCCTTGATAAACGCTATTTAATCATTAAAAAGCTGTGCTATTCACTGTTTAAGTTACATAAACGTACAGAAATATTTAACACAGATTTAAAAAATGATCATGGATGTCTGTGCAAGAGAATTAACTTTAATGTCAATAAAGAAGATTTAAAGGCATTAGGAACAGAAAACATGGAAGTTTGATATTTTTACATTTATTTTTTGGAGCGGTGGAAAATTAAATCACCTCAAAAGAGAAATGAGATAAAGCAAAAACCCTCCGGGGGGTAAGACCACACTCAGCTGGTGGGGCTGGAAATCCCCCTCTCTGAGGAAACTGTTTATCCCCCCGAATTAAAGACTCACTTGGCCTCTTTTATTTCTATCATCCTTTTTAAGAGTAAAAGCTCACCGTATACGTATTCCCTTTGAGTTCATAAAAGAAGGAAGAAGAGCAAACATATCCAACTGTTTTGTTTTCTCCCTTTTAAGAAACTAGACCCAACGACAGAATGGACGTCTGTGAGGAAGTAGTGAAACGGCGGAAGCCATCAGTGCAGTGAGGAGAAGTTGGTTGGCTTTGGTGCGATGGTTAGATTAGAAAACCACAGCCCTGTTCCTGTCGCCCCTGTCATGTAGCCACATAAATTACAGCTCTGTTTGGAAGAAACTAACAAAATCCTGATGAGATTAGGGATGTTAAAAACAGAGCTAAGGACCGTGGTACTAGAAGATATTTATCTTTATGTGTGTCTAAAGAGCAGATTAGACTTCTGCAGCCGCACATATCAAATGTCCTTGGGTCTGGTCGCGAACCAGTTTTGCTGGTATGCTTCTGCAACGTCGGTCTGGAATTTCTAGGGATGCACAGCAGTTTCCCGCCAAAGCGCAAGGGGGAGCCTATCCGAGAACGCGCGAGAACTTCAGCGGATGGTCACGAGAACTTCGTTTTGACAGAGACCTTGGCATCTTTATATAATTTGTCTGAGGCATCTTACAAGTGGTTGTACTTCCATAACTCCTTGATTAACCTTTCGTCGTAGTTGTCCATTGTAGTTGTTCCTCAGGTTTTTTAAAATGGCGCACCCCGGTAACAAATAGAGAAGGACGACCACTCAGACAGCCAGAAAGGCATACCAAGGACCAATCACAGCTGCTTTTTGTCTGCGCACTTCTGCTTAAGGTCTGCATGGGTTTGCGACAGACCAATGCGTAGTCAGGAATTTTTTGAGGTGTTTGATGATTGTTGCAGAAGCTCTCCAAGGGGGGGCGTGGTCGTGCACAGAGACAGATTTGACTATGCGTCAGAAGCATAAATTGGCCTTAACCAAACTCCCATATACCCCATTTACACTACCCTTGAAAATAACGATCCATGCCGAGACCGGTCCGAGCTCAGATCAGTTAACCAGGCCGAGCTTGGTTCTGACGACCATTTACACATCAGGCTATCTTGATTCCTCGACTCCTCGCCTCCTAGTGACTATCTGCGGTATTACTGCCAGTATTAAAGGAGGAAATCAAGCAGTTGGTGGCGTAATGCACCAAAAGTTGTTTGCCAACCGCCATAAAACACGAGAAGAAGAAGACGAAGAAGGAGGGAATCAAGCAAATCAAAATGGCGGCGCCCGTCACATTCAGATAGTTATGCTTGATTATTATTGCTGTACTTCGGTGTTTGTGGAGGGTCAGGCGAAGATGGCAGCCTTTACTTGAGAAAGTAAATTTATAGTTATAGTTCTTCTTCTGTTGTGTGTTGGTTGGCAAGCAACTTCTGGAGGGGCATTACTGCCAACTACTGGAATGGAGTGTGAATCGGGATGTGCAGCCAGACGGAGATGACGCGTTCTGCTCATGCGCTCTTGTTATCAGAGAACCGAGCCAGGGAAAAAACGGGCCGAGCCCACCTCTGGAACTGGTCTGCATTTAGCGCGGTCCGGTTGTGTCTAGCTCGATTCAGTTCAGTTTGCTTTCCATTTACACACGATAACTTATCTCAGTTACCGAGCTCGGACCGGTCCCAGCATATTTTTTCAAGGGTAGTGTAAATGGGGTAATGATGTCTGTTTAAATCATTGAACACCAGCATCTTTTCACGCTGGAAATTTTTGTGCCATACAAATTAACCTGCTTCCATTTCCTGGATTGTTTAATTTGCATATATTAAAATCCATCAAACTCCCTAAATATATAGAATCCCCTTCAATACCAGATAGATACTTTTTGCTTTACTTTTTAGCTATTTGTTATCTATTCAAGATAAAATGTATCCTGACCCATATCATTTGTATCAGCACAAAAGGTATAAAGCGACATCATCATTTTCTTATTTTTTCCCCTCTTTATTTTTCTTTTTATTAATCAAATATAAACCTCAAGTCTGTCAACTAACAAAATTTTATGGCAAACATTTTGTGCTTCTGTATTATTCATAACTCAGAAGCCGACCCTTTCCTTGCTGTGTGAGGAACTTTCCTGATGTGCACCAGGGAAACTCTGCTTTCAGAGTTCAGGAGTGCTTTTCTTATAAAGCAGAGTATTTAGATCCTATGTAAGTCCAGTATCTAAATATTTTATCTGCTTGATCTTCAGCAGTAGTCGCCTCCTGCACGAGCTGTTTTTCCCTAATTGCAGACAGAAAACTCTTCTCATTTTATTATAAAAATGTATAGATAAATCCGACAAACAGCTTAAATTTGTTTATCTGAATAATATCTTTCAGGGAATCAGAAGTTGCGGTAAAAATATGATTTAAGTTTTGTACAGATAAAAACCTGACTTCAGTTTTACTTCCCCTGCACCTCCTTATCTGCTCTTGAAAACGGAAAGATGCTTGTTTTTTCCCCGTCTGTGGCTGATAAAGTGAACGTGGGTGTGGCTTTCCTCCAGCCTGTCGTCAGCGAAGCAGAGCCCCATTACTGCACAGCTTTCAGGGTTAAAATGCACAGCAGCATTTCACCAACATGCACTGGAGATCTGTTACAGCAGCACATGTCTGTGCCTTCATGCTTCGAGGTTTTCTTTTTTTTACCCTCTTGGGACCTAAGTTTAGAGCCAAAAACACACACGCAGTGTGATGCTTCTGTAAGTTCGCTAAATGCTTTTGTTAAATCAATGCAAACTTTACGATCGTTGTTGGTTTCCTAAATCAGGCCAGCCTCATAACCCCAGTGTATATAGATGGAAAGAAATTAAATGACTTAGGCTTAGACTTAGAAAACTTTAGTTGTCGTTTCTGAAGCTTTTCAGAATATAAATGAATATTCCCTTCCAAGAAGTGTAGCAGTGATCAAATAGAAACAGTGTGGGCAAAAAAGAAAAAACATGGTTAAAAAAAAACTCATTGATATGGAAGTTCAGAGCATTAATATATATGGTGTAAATGTAACCCATTATTAACATGTCAGTCTAAGGTAAGCATGTAATTGATTATATTTAACCCTTCAGCTACAAGACCAGCAAAACCAATACATTTTAATAATAATTTATCTTATTGTAAAACGTAGTTAGGATTGTTTCATTTAAACAAAACCTAAATGATATGGAAACAAAATAAAAGCAACAGTTATTCCTGAAGTTCCCCCAAGTCATTCCAGGCTCTCTCATTAAGGATCATGTTTTAATTTTCTTTGTTCCTTCATTACACTATCCCTCACTGTTAGCTTAACTAGTTGGTCAATAAAGTCTATTTTAAGTGTAGATATCAGGGCAAGTCAATCCACCTTGTGTGTACAGAGCTGTAAGACCTTGAAATGCAATATTTAGTCAGATATTATTATTATAATCGCTAGATTGTGTTGATCAAATTTGATTAGTTAAGATGCAGCCTGTGTTTTTTCAAGATACTTGATATTTTTTAGCTAAACCTTTAAAAATTAGTATTCATCCAGTTATTAATTCAAAATAGATTTTAATGTGTATCATATTTGTAATAACTGGTTCAGGAAAAAAGACAGGTCCAAGTATTGAACCCTGAGGTACACAAAAGGTGTCGAATTCTGTTAGAAATCATCGAAATGCCATAACAGATGTTAGCTGCTTTGTAATTTGGGGCTGGAAAATGTAGCCAAAGCTTGTATCACCTTATTTATTTTTAATAAAGTATCAATATCAATATAGACTAAATTAATTCCTCAAAAAAACACCCAGAAAACATTTGGCAAGTTTATAACAGTCCTCCTAAGTAATGCTTTAAAAATATTCACTTTAAAAACAAAACACAACTAAATAAAAACTGGAATGCCAATCAGTGCAAATGTTTAAAAAAATCTATATTTTTTAAGACTTTTTTTTGGAAAGACTATGACCCGGATGACTGAGAATCTTCACCATAATATTGCACTCCATCTTGAGAAAGACACCCTCGGAAAATGCATGAGTATGAGCAACTGCTGTTTGGCTACTGTATAAAACCTCGAACTCAACGATATTTCTGACATTTTAAATTGAAAAAGCTTCCTGGATGGGAAGCGAAACGTCTTCAAACTTCGAAACAAAGTGATTTGTTTTTATCTTTTATTTTTTGGAAGGCATTCAGTTATTATATTCCCCAGTAAGGGGATAATAGATCGTTTTAACGGCTGGCTTCTTAAGCCATTTGCAGTTGTAAAACAGAATATTTCAAGGTGTAAAAAAATGCTTTAACAGCTTTGATTCGCTTGTCAATGGCTTGCATATCAGAAGCTATTATTAGTGTGTCCCTTGCTCTGTAATGCAGAGGAACTGAAGAACTGCCAGAAGGAATGAACTCATGCAAAGCTGGCTCACCGGCCTTCCGGCTATTCAAACTGGAATGTAAGTCTGGCTTGTTGTGACCTTTCACAGCACAGGAAGTGAAGCGCGGCTAGGAACGACTGCAACAGCACTAGTTAAGCAAGCAGCTCTCTGCTTAGAGATTTTCTTTACAGTTTAACGTGCAGTTATTGGTGTGACCTTTCCAAACGGAGGAAGAGGAAGCTCTGCAACTGATAGTGGCAACAGGAACTCAGCTCTGCCTTGATTTTGACCAGAGAGTTTGATATGAACTGAAATCAGAGTACAGTTGGAGAGTAACTGAATCTCAAATGCATTTGGTTTTACGGTTAAATTTTATTTATTTTTAATATTGACATTTTTTTGTAAGAAATTTGCTGCATAGTTTGTTGTTCTTCTAAAAAATGTGAACCTTTGTGTTGTTTTCAATGAGTTTAATTGGAGTGACCAATTCTGCCTTCTGGCTATAGTTCATCTAAAAATAAGACAGAGCCTCCAACGTTATCTGGGTCATGTTCTACGACACTCAGTGCATGGAATAACGCTTTGCTGCTGCTGCTCTGTGGGAACATTTATACATCAGGTTGGGTTTTCTCAGTCACAAATGGAACATTTTATGGAAGCAATATTTCTTTTTCCAAGCACAATATATTATTGGGTTTTCCCATTGTTCCAATATCTAAACAAGTTCATCATTCTTATACTGCACATTTTTTACTGATAATTTTGTGAGTGCCCTTTCTTCCAGCTCACACTGATTAAAAAAAATAACATGAGATCCACTTTGATCAGTGATTTTAACTAGTGAGGAGTTGCAAGAGGAAGCCTGACTCAGCGTTTTTTTTTTATCTTTTCCACTCCTTTAGTTCATACAATACAATTGACCATGTGAAGGCGTGCAAGTTTTTTCTTCTATGCAGGCTAAACCACTTTGTTTTACATCTATGTGTAAGTTTATTTCTACTTATTTTTAATATTCAATAGAGGCTTAAGTTAAAATCACAATAAAAATGGCCATAAATTGGCAGTTGGTAATTTTTCTTTAAGTGGTGTTTTTTCCAAGATTTAATTAATTTCTCCACAGATTATAAGAGGATTTTAATTTAATAGAAGAGGTTAATAACTGACCGATTTATTATTAACCAACGACTTACCGAAACTTGAACCAGAAGAACTGTGCTTTTATCAGCATGCTAACATCAGAGATTTTAGATGAAGGCAAATTTAATCTAATTTTATTTTTCCCCCTGATATCAGGCCAATATTTATATCGGATTGGGAAATCCCAATTTCTAGCTAAGTTAAGTATTATTAGGCAATCTTAAGAGAATGTCATATTAAAGTATTTAAAGAAAAAGATAATAGTTTCAGTCTTGCAGTCCAATGCTTATCCTACCAAATTACTGACAGGTTCTTCTTTTGCTAAAATTTTAAATGATTTTTACATGAAATGCATTTAAAGTAAAAAAAACAAAAAAACTGAATTCAATACAATTCAGTTTATTTATTTAGCGCCAATTCACAACACATGTCATATTAAGGCACTTTACAATTTAACCAGATCATGCAAACAAATTGATTCAAAGTTTTCAATCTAAGGAAAACCAGTTGATCGACTCATTGACATGAAGGCAATCCCTCACACTAAGCATGCTTGTAGCGACAGTGGAGAGAAAAACTACCTTTTAGCAGGAAGAAATCTCCAGTAGAACCAGGCTCAGTGTGAGCTGCCATCTCCAGAGGCCCACTGGGGTTCAGGCAGACAGAAGCAGAGATACCGAAAGCAACTGTAAACCAGCTACTGTCACGGAAACCAGTAGCCAGGCAGACAAGCTCCCATGTCAAAGGATGAGGAGAGCACATCCAGCCAATCAAAGCCAGAATGAGCTCAAAATTCATGGAAATGCCCCTATTTGGAATAAAGCAGAGCACCATCTTAATGTGAACCGTTCCAATGAACAGGAGAGCAGGCGTAAGGCACTGATGTCCTCTTTTTAGTCACACACAACCAGTCTGTCTTCCTGGAGAATCGTTGCTCTGATTCCTTTTTGTTGAACCTAAAAACTAACCTGGATATGTGTAGAACTGAGTTGAGTTCTACTTTATCAATGTGGGATGGCTGCCAAGTCTGTCCGTGAAAAGGAGAGAAGTTTAGTGCAATACGTCGGGATGGTTGGGTGACATGCCAGCTAGTACCTGGCTTCCATTATCAAACCTTTTCCAAATCCTGTCGGCAGAAAAGCACAAACATTTTTCCCATCTACAAATGCACAAAGTGCTTCTCTTTGCTCCTTTTTTAAACGAGAAAATTGCCGCCATTTTAGCTAAAACCGAGTCAATAGCGATATTGACATGTCCTCGCGGTATAGACAAGTCCTCCAGTGTAGCCATGTTTGTGATGCCCCAGCAAGGCCCTTCTGATTGTCATCATTCCTACATGTCCCACCCCAAAAAACACTGCTGGCATGTCATTGGTCCGACCTACTGGTTGTTACATGACGGACGTATTAGCGGGAGTCTTTCAAAGTGGATTTGTTTGAGACTGAGAATGTAGATCTTGCAACAATCCAACTTGAAGCGCAAGGTTACCTAAAAGTCAACTACCCGGTAGTCTGACTCTCGAAAAGCCACTGGATCTAAGCAACATGCAAGATAGATTCAAGAATTTCTTTTACAGATTTTTTTTTAGAAGTGAAGACTTTAAAAAAAATGTCTAAATCTGTTCAGACCCACTAAGTGATGAACTATGAGAAGAAAAACATCGGAATCATCAACTGATGGGACATACATTTGAAACAAGGGCCCTGGTCACGTGTTGCTGGGATAAGGCTGGGGGGGTGATTCTGTAATGGAAGCCATCATGGTCACTATAATCCTCTAGAATGAGATGGCACATGCTGGGCGCAGAAGGAGGGAATTAAGGTTAGGATGGATCCAGTCAGGGGCGGATTTAGGAAATTCAGGGACCTAGGCAAAGACAGGCATGGGGCCCTCTGAATTGAGATCACAACACATAAAACAGACCCACTATACAGATACAGAAATTTTAATAGAATAAACATACATTATTTGTTCTACTAATATCCCTCTCTTCTTGTCCATTTTCTTGTTTTCCTCTCTATGTTTTGTACTCAGCTGATTTTTCATGCTGTCTCAAAGGGAATGAAGCTAAGCTCACTTAGCTGATTGCTCCGTCCTGTGTTTCCAAAAAGGCAACGGCAAATGTAAATAATACTGTCCTTTTTCACTGTAGACAAGCCATGATCTGCTTATCTGTTCTCCATTTTTTCATTTGGATGAAATAATAGCTGCATGAATCATGACAGCACACAAGAAAGAGGAGAGCAGGAGGAGGGTTTACCAATCTACTTGTTTTGGAGAGCAGAGTTTGGTGCTTTTATATGTTGTTGCTAAAATCTCTGGTAGCAGAAAAATCGCTAGATTTGGCGCTAGGTGCTTTTTTTAAATCAAAGTGCTAGAGGGGTCTGAAAAGTCGCTAAATATAGCGACAAAAGCGCTAAGTTGGCAACACTGCTCTTCGCATTGTTTGTTTTCAAATGGTTTGCTGCTGTTTGTTTGGACCTTTCTGCACATGTGCAGCAAATGGACTGATCCAATATGGTGGACACTGAAGGGGGGCCCTTCGAAACACACTTAATATTATAAGAATTCTGATGGCATTTTAGTAAAGGATTTCTAAAAACAGATCTTTAAACAGATAAAGAACTCAATCATACTAGTTTTTCTTTCAATAAAAGAAATATAGCATTCACATTCTGTAAAACTATTTTGTAATTTCAAGATTTTTGTTTTTAGCTCTAAAATTTTTTAGTGTCATTTGAAAACAGAGTGCTTTAATCCTTCAATGGGAGAAAAGAATAAACATGTAAATTTGGGAATAATTGTTGGGGGTTATATCTCTTTTTTTATTCTTCTTTTTGGTAAAAATAATAATAAAAAAATCTGTAATGTTGCTAAGCTGCAGTTACTTAAAACTTACAAGTAGGCTTTCAAGTAGAACCTCATTGCATCCGGTTTAAAACGTACACATATGTGTTTTATTTTGTGTTTGCAATCTAAAGAGCCTCCACTTTCTTTGCAGGGACCCCAACATGCTAATGTTTGGAAGAGGCTCAGTTAATTGCGTCAGATTTGACCATCTTCATCCTCACTAACATGTTAATATGAATCCATGCCTCTCGGTTAATAAACCAATGGCCTGTTTTTGTTTCCTTTCTGCTCCTGTAGAGATGGTTATATAATACGACCTACTGCAGTGTTAATGTGTTGCTGGATGGAGGGATGGATGCATTCAGACAGTGCAACCAGATGGCGTGTTGAGCTTATTAAGAATCTGTCTGTTGAGTGGATGGTTGATCAACTGGAAGGGAAAGATAACGAAACAAATACCAACAAGTTTTACTAGGGTTTTTCCTATTACAGCTTTAATTTAGGTATTGATAGGTGGGTTTGTAACAGGAAAGTTCATCTGATGTGTCACATTTGTCTAATCAGTCGCTCTATTTCAGGTTTTGAATGAAATCACATCCATCATGGCGATTCGATTCAGTATCGATTTTTCTGACCCAACGATCCGAATATTTTTGATACTCAAGAATATACCACGATACCATTCGATTAATTGGTTAATTTTTTTTTTCTACACCTTACACGCTAGACAATGTTTCAAATTTGAAATACATCAATGAAAGCTGTAATATCGTTATGCATTTTTTTGAGAAACGACAGAAAATAACAGAAGTAGAAAAGATGCATCAAAAAATACTGCACAAAATCATTGCAATGAGTGCAATTCAATACCTCGGCTCCAGACGTCCACAGACGCTCCGCTGCACCTCCCCCAAATTGCAGCTGACCGCAAACAGTGCCGCAGACAGGAGGCCGGCCTGTTTTGTTTTTATGAC
>NW_015151600.1:56212-66709 GCF_000732505.1 Cyprinodon variegatus
AGGAGGATAACCAGGAAGCAAGGTAGGAGGGCAAAATAGGTTTAGCGCCACCACAGCACAGGAGGGAGAATTACATCCAGGAGCAAATGGATAAAAATAGACACAGTAAAAGCATTTCTGGAAGCTCTGAAGCAGTTACTAAGTTTAGGATTAATTATGGTTAACTGATAATTACCTGGAATGAGTGTGTAAATGAACATTACCATTGTATTTGTCTTTATAAATCTCTTTTTCTTAACTAGAAATGCTGTTTAACTTAATATAACTTAATGAAACTTTGATGGTAGCCCAACAAGTTGCTGCTTTTAGCCTTTATTTGTAACCAATCAGAGCACAAAGCAGTTGCTATAGAACAAGCCATCCATATTATATAATCGGGAAACTCAAGAACTTTTTCCCTTTTACCTTAAAAGCTTAGCTTAAAAATAAGATGCTCAAAACCACCAAAACTATAGCTAGTACATTTTGCAGTTTAGGGATGTTAACTTGCAGCTTAAAGCCACTTAATAACAGAATCATGAGTAGGAGAGAGCAGAATTGGAAAGGCCAACCTTGATTTCAGATTAAAAATGGATGTTGCATCTTTAAAATATTAATAAAAGGCTGATTTCATTCTCAGATATAAAGCTTAGCTACTGATACCCTTGAGTGATGTCAAATAGTTAAAGTAGAAACCTTTATACTAAGGTGTAATGGAAAAAACTATTTCCCACTCAAAGACAAAGCTCTTTGTCAGACTATGGCTAGTTAATGCCAATTAATCTAAAATCCCATGCTGAGTAATCTCATTAAATCCCATGTAGAAGTTATTAAAATCCAGAAATGCTGATTAATGAAATGATTGGGTCAGTGATTTTAGGATAAGTGTTTCTTTTTTGTATCTCTAGTTCTCTGCGAGACGCTTAAAAAAATGAACATTTTAGTAAAACAGTAATGGTATAATTTCCTTTGACTTTTGGATATTTGTTCATAGCTCCTGAGGATACACATATTTCCATTGTTAGATAATCGGTTGCGTTTTTAATGCATTTTCAGACAGTTTCCATGCCTCTCTCTATGGTTCTTCCCAGGACATGTATTGATTTCCCACAGCAGCTGCTTACATCTTATATAAAAGCCTCTTCATTCTCTTATCTGTGACCTCCTCCTGCCTGATAAACCCACTGAAAGCTTCTCTGTTTGGATCCAACATGGCTGCACCTTTAGCTGGGGGACTTTTTTATTTTTTCTGCTACAACACTTATTTCTCTACTGCAGCTGTTATGTTTAATTTGCATCTTTTATGGCCCCAAGATGTATATATAGGATCCTTACAGACAAAATATCCATTCATATATGAGTCATAATATTTTTTTAATTTTCTTTCTGTTTTTTTACGGCACTAGTGGCTAAGGCCTCCGTACATGGGTGGTGTGCGCTAACCACGCTAACGGCTGCGCCACCAAAGCACGCCCCTTAAATTTGTTTCTAAGAGTTTTACGGGGTTTTAAAAGTTGCGTGAGCTTTTGAGTAAAGATGGAAGTTATTGTTATTTTAAAACAAAAGGGTGATGATTTAAGCAGGACGTTTAATACGTTTATGACATATTTGTGTTAGCACCGTTAGCATAGCTAGCATTAGTTTGTTTCCTAGTGAATGTATTTTTTTGAAATGACTGATATTTGCAAAGGGCTTCCCTTTTTTCTTTTTTCTCCCAATCTATATTTTAGAGTTTGAGAGTTGAAAAGAAAAAAAAAAAAGCTGTTCCTCATTAACAATTAGCATATTGCTGTATTTAAATAGCTTATTTAATTGCTATGCTGTTTGGACTCATTGGTGAATACAGCGCTGATGCTAAAAACAGCTAGCCGTGAGATGTCTTTCCTCAGTAACAACGTCTAATTCGAAGATCGTTGTTAGCTTTATCTGATAGAGGTAAAATTTGGTTTCCCAGTGTTTCGTGTGTGTGTGTGTGGGGGGGGGAGGGGTGCAAAGTTGCTAACAGAAATGTTGATATGCAATATCTATATAGACCCATAGTGGTGCATCCCTTCTATAACATATGAAGGGACCAGTTTCCTCTCCAGTTATCCTCGATAAAGCATCTTTCTCTAAATCGCAGGTCTTCTCGGGTCGCAAGAGTTTTGGTTGTTTAGACTTTTTTTCATATTCCCACCTGCAAAATGTAGTAAACAGATAAATGGTAGCAGAAGATGTCTTTCAGTCATCAATGCACACATTCAGCGACACGCAGGAGCTCTTTCAATCTGGGCACCATTTCATTCACAACACCTGTCCCATCAACCAGGAATCAGAATCAGAGATACTTTAATAATCCCAGGGGGGAAGTACTTTTGTAACATTACTCCATCTGTAATAGAGTGACTATAGGACCAGTTTGATATAACACAATTTCATACAATATATATAATTAGGGGCTCCCCGTTCCATCTCCCCATCAGTTTGGGGGTCCTTGGCCTGGAAACCGTGGAAGACCCCTGATATAAGTAATTTAAATGATTCATATTTATTGTATAGAGCAAACAAATTGCGAACAAGTAGCTTATTAAGTCTGAGCGTGGCTAATAAACTCTCAACTTGGACAAATATGTGGTGATTTAATAAAACTTCTGAAAGGGGTCTAAATGCATCTTTCTCGGAACAATATTGTGACTTTGCTAACTATAACTCTTAGAGGAGAAAAAAACAAACAGTTTAATTAGGACTATAAAGAAGATTAACGATCATCCATGGACCTTGGGAGGAGGAGCTGGATCTCCTGGCCAGCCGTCTTTTCTCTGTCTGCAGCTTTAGCTTTATGCTTAATAGAAATTGGCCTAATAGATAAAAGCCTGACCAGTGTCCAGAGTTTGGCTTATTGCAGCCCTCCCTCCTCCATGTCTGCCCGCCGGCTCGCTCTGAGCGTCTGGCCGAGGCTCTTAATGACGGTTGTCAGCCTGTCTGAGCTCCTGTGGCTGGACGCAGCGGATGATTGCTCCGAGTGTGTGTGAAGTGCTCAGTGGGGTGGGTTACTGTATGGGTGGCCATCTGGAGAGCAGGATGACTGGTGGGTTGGGGGGGGTCTGTTTCTGCTGACTACAAGCTTAAGAGAAGTCTCTGGGATCAGACAGCCGAGGGCGAAGTTAGCGTTGAGCTGTTGAATGTTGTCTTTTCTTTTTCGGGACAAAAGTGTCACTGAGGCTGTGCTTCACGACTGGCTGCTGTTAGTTTGAACTTGTTAGTGGAAAAAAACCAACATAATGAGCCATGTGAGATCAGTAAGTCTGAGGTGAACAGGACCCTCTAGTTGAATTATTATCTTATTTTGCTTGTCGGCAAACAGCGTTAATGGTCTGGAAAGCCGGCTTAGCATCCTTTTATTTCCTTTTAACAGTTGGAAAGTGAATAGTTTTTTTCTGCATACAGGGAAATATTCTGCCTTGCAGAACATAAAGAGCAGTCCTCACTTTCCTTTCATCCTTTCTGACTGTCCTCTGTGTCTTTTATGTGTGCCCCTTTCTGTGCACACACACACACACATACACTTGTTGCTGTGGTCATAATAAATCCTATTTTGTTGTGCTGGAGCTCTGCACCTTCTTTCAGCCCTGCATGTACCAAAAGCAGCTGGCGGGGCCAACTGATGGCCTCATTAGCTTTTGTTTTCTTCTGCTTCAAACACACACAGCCGAGTCACCTGACCACAATCGCAGCCGTGCGATTGGAACACAGAGACGAGTCCCGGTCAGCTGACCAGAACCGCGTCCTGCGATTGGCTCAGAGTTCCTCAAAGCACTTCCTCCTGTAGCCGGGCAGACTGCTCACACTCCCATGAGGACTTACTGTATGTGTTTGGAAGCACACAGACACACACAGAGGATGCGGCCGCAAGAGAGAGACAGTTGCAACCTGAAGTGCATTTTTGCGCAGGAATCATCTGTTTTTGTTCTAAAAACAGACTGTGGCCCAGTAGGGTCCATTTCTGTCATGCAATATGCACCTTGAGCTAATCTATGTCTGTTCTTTTCTAGTGCAAATATGCTGTAGTTGGTGTTATTTGGTTAAAGCGGCTCTTTAAAGAAGAGAGGAGGTGTTCAACATACAGGGAATTCTTCAGTTGGTCTCTGACTGTTATGTAATGTGGGAAAACCCAATCAGCAGATAAGTACAGCAGATGCTGTCGTGACTCTGAGACTCTTTGTGTTACCAGGCAGAAACAAAGAGGGGAGAAAAAAAAAATCCTGCTTGTCAAACAATGTCCATAAAGAGGGGGAGGAGGAGTTACTCCTGTTAACGTCTTCTGAAAATGTATCCAATGCTAATGTCATTTAATTAGTCATATTGGTTTATTTTGGCCTTCATTGGTGATATTTGATTTGTTCAATTTAATTCAGTTTATTTATATAGCACCAATTCACAACACACGTCATCTGAAGGCACTTTACAGTTCACCAGATCATACAGTCAAATTGATTCAAAGTTTTCTATCTAAGGAAATCCAGTTAAATGCATCGACTCATTGACTCAAATGCAATCCCTCACTCTAAGCATGCTTGTAGCGACAGTGGAGAGGAAATACTCCCCTTTAACAGGAAGGAAACCTCCAGCACTGTTTAGGTGACAGTGATGGAAGCTGCAAAGCCGAAAGGATTAACAACACTTTACTCTTATCTATATGTTGCTATAATCAGAAACTTAAAGGTTTTTCGTAATATCTTACGTGATAGTCCAAGAAAAAGTGGAGTATAAGTCTGTGTGGATGGAAAATGATGCATTACTTTCCATTTCTCCTCTGAAAAGTATGAGACGTGCTTTAAATCAGTCCTGTTTAATCTTATAGCCTGATGCTACCCTACTGAATAAAATGATTTACTGATCAATAGGTTTGTCTTGTTTTAGAAATTTTACAATAAAAATCGCTAATCGATACCATTTTCCATAACAATGACAAATAGCTTAAGGCATTAATGTTTTAATGCCATCACACTAAAAAAAATCAATCTCAACATTTAGCATGCTTTCTCAGCAGGATCCCAGATGCTGGTTAAATAAGTTTGCTAATTAATGCAAAATAAATACCCCAAATGTAACAGAATTTGACATCATTTTAAGGTTGTCAGAGGTATTTTTATTTCAATGTGCAAATAATCCAGAAACCTAAAATTGACAATATCAAAAATATGTAAACACCACTTGTCTTTGGTATCTGTACCGCACAAATTAGTATTGCATCTGGATACAGTGTTGGAGTACTGCTAATTTTAGGAATATGGATAGTTTTTGCAATGCTTATCGATTAACAACATTATGCATTAACGTCTTGTTCAGATAATTTGTTGATGATGGACCTCCCTGTGACAGAAGGGAAAGTATTGTCAAACTTTCACTTTCAGTGATTGTTTTCATTCAGTTCTGTATGTAAATGTGATATAGTCAGCTATATACCTCCTGAAAGCTCTATTTTGTTGTGTGTGCCACAGTTATGAAAGCATTTTGCTTTGCAGCCATGTCTTAACATGAGAGAAATGAGAGGAGCTGGAGGCAGAAAGACCCACCCACTGTGCCTGCAGGGGAACATACTGCTGTTACATATGAAGTCAAAGACCTGCCAAAAGTGCACATGGGTAATAAATACTCATATGGGCTGTTTTATTTAAAACACACACAGGTAAACTACTCTCCACGTGCATTTTAAACATTATTTATGTGCAGATTTAATACCATGACTCCCAGCATAATGCACGCTCCTTCTCTGCACTTGCTTTTTATGCGCCTGCAGATTCTCTCTGACTTGCATGTGGACCTGTTTTTGCACACTCATGTTAACTTTGTTCATGTTGAGGGTGAAACCAACCTGAGAAAGTAAACTCAATATGATTGGTTTCTTTTCAGAAAACCCTGCCTGTACTGTTTTACTCCTAGTAAACAATCTTCTGGCTAATAAAGGTGTCACTACCCGGTCTCTCTCATCAGTTAATATATATATATATATATATATATATATATATATATATATATATATATATATATATATATATATATACGGTTAAAGTGCAGAAAAATGCAAAACATAAAAACTAAAAAAACTAAAAGAATTAGCTGCCAGAGGCAGGGTAGGATTCCAATTTCAGGAGAGATTGACATCTGATATAACGGGAGGATGTAAACAGAACAGTTGTTAATTATCCTTTTAAGCATTACACTTTCTTTTGCTTTTTAGGGAGAAAAAAAAAATGTTTTTTTTTTGTCTTTTTATGAATTGTAATCCCTGGAGAAATGTCAAACTAAATTAAGTAAAAAAGGTATTAGAAATAAAAATTTCTGTGTTCAGCAGTTAGCTGGAGAACAGTTAATTTAAGTCTCCCTTTCCTTAGTATTGACAGTAGTGTTGCACCGATACCATTATCGGGCGGGGCCCTGATCCAGCACTAAAATGGTGTTATCAGTATCGGCTGGTACCAACAAATAGGGCACCGATACCATTCTGAGAGCCAAAAGCTTATTTAACTATTGTCACCCATTCCAGGTAGGCGATAAAAAGTTCTACTGGATTCACTTTGTATTCGTCTTTTTCCTCATTCACAAAGGAAGGCAGCAGCTTGACAAAGCCACGATGGCAATTATTTTACATCCAAGTAGTATGCAGTTCTTCATATACACACACATCAATTTCAAACAGATGGTATCGGTATCGGCCGATACTGACCAGCCAGGTAAAAAATGGCATCAGCGCAACACCAAATAACAGTGAAGCTAATATGTTAGCAGTAGCATTTTAACAGCAAGGCATCATTCATTTTGAATCAATATAACATAAGAACCAATAAAAACAACCTAATGATCAAAAAGAACCCATGCAGTGTATTTACCTCTGTGTCTGTGTGTGTTAGCTCTTAGCTCTGATTGCACCTGCTGTGACTGCAGGGATCCCTATGTTGTGGTTTTGGGTGTGCTGCTTTTGGATGTTTTTGACTGTGTTCTGATCATGCTGACAGCAGCTGCTGGACGGGTCACTATAGGGTCAGACCCCCCCTCACATCTCCTCAGGCTTTTGCAGGTTGTTATGGAGACGGATTTGGAAACTGCTTAGTAGGCAGAAGCTTCACTCCAAACAAGTATAGTCTGTGTGAGATTGTCCCTAGGTGTTAAAGATAGGATTATGTAAAAGAAAGGGTTAAAAATCATTGTTTTTCTCATTTGAAAAAATCATTACACTCAATATTTATTTTCAAGCAACAGCAGTGTTCCGTTATGAATACTTAAACATAGTGCAGAGCGGTATCAAATTAATTTTGACATCCCAAATCTGTGTTTTGCTTTGATTTGTTTGTCTTAACAGTGTGTTACTTCTCACAATCCTGAAGTATTCATACCAACATTAGGGGTGTGGGAAATAATCGTTTTGGCAATATATCGTGATATTCGGCTGCCCAATATAATATTGATTTTTCACTTCTTAGTATCGATAAAAAAAAAAAAAAATGGTTACATGAAACATTGATGGGAAAATGGGCTACCTCTGCACCACCACTCTGGCAGAAAGTGCTGTGGAGCCCTTTAACTGTGCGTGCAGCACCAAATCTCTATTTGAGGCAGTCACAGTGGAAGAAAACCCCAAATAACATGGCTAATAATACCTAATCAATATTTTCTGATGAAAATATACAGCACTTGCTGTTTTATCTCATCATTTGATTTTGATAGCTGGGGAAAATATGGCAATATATAGTGATACTGCAATATCGTGATAATATCATATTGTGACCCAAGTATCGCGACTTGTATCGAATCGCAACACTCATGCCAATACTCACCTCTAACCAACATGTAGGTTGCAGTAAAGAAGAAAAATTATTGGAATGAAAAGAAGGAAAATAAGAAATTCTAAAAACAACCAGGAACAACTAGAGATCAATAATGGAAAGTCTGCTTTTTTATTTTCTTCAAAGGTTCAGCTTTGGAACCCAAAAAAGAACGATGTGTTTCAGCTCCCAAATGCCTCTTAACTCTAATTTAATGATTATAGGTGCTTTTTCGTTTATTTTTAAGCAGCTATATATTCCATGTCTTCCTCCTATATTGTGATTCCCACAATATAAATCTTACAGCATCAACACCATTGCATCCAGATAACGATTATCTTAGTAGCAACTAACAATTATTATGCAAATCGATTAATCTGTTGAATATTTTTTCGAATAATCAATTAATAATAGCAAAACGTTCCTTAAAGTTTCACCTGGTTTAATTTTTATCAAATTAAACCAGTTGATTTTTTGCCCTCGGCCTGACAGGGGCAAAAAATCATACAGTGTACGCCCAGCTTTAGCCGACCAGGTGAAAATTGCCAGGAGATTCGAGTCTCTTGAGGAAGGCTGGTTCATACGTGACACACTTTTGCACTGGTCTTCCAGATACTCCGTCATTTCTGTAACAACTTTTATTTATATCCTCTCAGGTATTAGCCCTGTTCAGAAGAAGATCTATGCTCTCCACAGGAGGAGGTTTTTACTACATTTTTTCCAGTATTTTCACATTGGCCATTAAGGAATCTGACATGTTATTTTATTTTTTGTTTTTTAGACAATCCCTTTTGTAAATGTTTTTAATAAGAAATATAAATATATCTAAAAAAATGAAAGAAAATATCTGCAGGACATCTGTGTCACAACTGGGTTGATGCTGTCCGATCTTATCTGGAGGACAGGCCCTCGGTGGTGTTTTGAAATAATCTGCTGTCATACAGCCGAAAGATCCGAGAAAGCTGTTGTTTTTATTTAATTTTTGCCATAAGGACATCACCTGTGTAGCCGCAGGTGTGTGTTGGATGTTCAGTGAACTGTGGAGAGTTGGCCTTAGCCTCTCAGAAACACATGATCCATAACTAACTCCTTTCTGTCTCTTTAAGCATCAGTGATTTACTGCCAACCACGAGAACATGTCTGGACATGTTCATGACTGGCTGCTACGTTGGTGTGTCTGTGAATGTGGGTCACAACAGTTTCCTTCTTACTCTCTATGTATACATTTATATTTTAGAGATAAAAACATTGTAATATGCTGTTTTTTAAACATAAACCTAATTTTTTGTTGTTGTCTAACCTTAACATTTGAGCGCTGTGCATTAACAGTCATGAAATAAATGTTTTTAAATATGTCATCAGAAACAATGATTATTCTATCGACTCCTAGCTGTGTGACTAAAATAGACAGAAAAAAACACATGAAATGAAATGACCAAGAAAGTGACACATAGAATGGTTGTCTAAAAAGACTTTGATTACGGGATATTTGAAATGGTCAAAAAATTTAAATGTACTCAAATCAGTATTGAAGTTAAAAAAGGAACGGTTACTTTTGTCAATCTATTCTGGTATTTCAAGGTTACAGACTGGAAAATGACACTTTTTAGTCCAGATAAATGGGAAGAATAGTTGGAGACTTTTGGATGATTTTTGCACACTGATGGACAGTGGGGTAAATGTTACATGTTTTACCTTTTAGAAACAATCAATTCAGGGTGTTTGAAAAATTCCTTGTGCCATAACAGACACACATTAATCCTGGCATACACTGTGAGATATTTTCAATAGTTGCACACAGCTACAGCTCACGATGTATGTTCTCACACTGTGCAACCCGACGCTCTGATGCGATCTACCTGCTCACACTGTACATAAAAAAAAACCACATCGGACTCAGCTCTGCAGTGAGATGGCACTACTCAAACTCGTCTATCCGGGAGCCAAACCTGTAGAAGAGGAATATGAAGCTCACTCAAGAGAATGCTCTGCCTTGGCAATTTGTGAAGTTTTGTATGCTGAAAGCCCTAAAAAGAAAATGCGACGACATATTTCGACAAAGACATGGCTGAGCAAACGTGGCTACTATGGTCTATCAATTTTAGAGAAAGAAATCCATTTCACTCGCTCCCCCGCCATGCTTCTGTGTTTCCATCTGAGAAGAAGAATCCTTGTTTGTGCATGCCCTCTGAGGGATTTGCCCACGATGGCCGACTGAAAATCAAACGTTTGATTTTCTCCCAACCTCACGATTCCAAATTGGGAGGTGGTTGTTGGAGGCTGATCACCCTTGTAACCCTCTGTACACTACATGATGCAGGATGAAAGATCAGGCTGAAAGTTGGCCTGATCGAAAAATTCTTGCACGACTGAAAAGTCGGCCCAAAAAGGCCAAAAAAATCGCATAGTGTAAGCCCGACATTAGCTGTGTAAAACTAAAAGTATTACTCTTACTAAACTGGAGAGTCACAAAAGACAAGGTCAAATTGTTTTATAGATCCATACATTAGATCTAAACCTGTAGTGCAAACACCCATGAACCCATCAGTTCTAGGGAGTGTAGAGCTTGCTCCTTGTTTCACCTCAGCAGAAAATTTGACTGGTCCCATTAAACCATGATGCTCTGTACAATGGCTTGAGTCACCTCCACCTTCTGAGTAGACTGAGTTCTTTTAATACACTGCAGGCATTAATGCTCAATTCTGTTTTTTTTTTT
>NW_015151600.1:67639-87873 GCF_000732505.1 Cyprinodon variegatus
GTTGTTCAGCATGGGGGTGAGTAGAAAATGAAGGCTAATCATGTTTTGGGTGTACTATTCCTTTAAGTGTCCCGCATGCGCAGTAGAGGTCGCAATGATGTAACAAACGAGCATGCTCTGTGTTTGCAGAAGTAAACATGGAGCGTATCTTGCAGACTTTCATCTCTTTCCCAACCTTAGCCATTGCATTAACAAGACTATATTTCCAAGAAGGTTGAAAATAAGGACTGTTCTCTGCATTTTTGCCATTTTTGATATTTTTCTTCCCACTCCTGCATAGAAAGACGCAGAATAGTGACATTAGTTGAGTATTTATGCCGTACTAGTTGGATGAATGCGACCTGGCCATTCAGACACAGGTCGCAGTTAAAAAGATCAGATACATATCAGATTCAGGACCATATAGCCAAGTGGCCTGAATCGCATTTGAAATAATTTTCTATCCTTGGGTGGAGGGCAGAGAGAGCTGTTGTCTGTCACACATCTTGTCTTGATCTACAGGCAGGGCCTCAAAAGCCCATCAAGTGGTGAAATGTTGCTTATTGCTCATTTAAATATAGAAGTAAATAGTAGTTACTAAACATACAATAATATCCCAGAGGTTTTTGTCTGCTAAATCTCTCTCGGTTTCTCATTTAGTCAGGGATAAAATTAGCACATGAAGCCATTCATTTCTTCTGCTTTCTCACAGCACATTCTTTCCCTCCCCATGTCAAACACTTGTAGCTCCTTTCTCAGGGGAGAGTAGCATTGGTTCAAAGTGCTGATTGCTGTCAAGGGCTCTGCTGTGTGCCTTCCGCTCTGTTTTATTTGACCTGATTCTGTCACACAGTACAGGATCATTAACACAGTAAAAGGTAGATAAACTATGGAGTCAGAGTTCTGCCAAAGTACACGTACTAAATACTCATACAAGAACTTTCTTTCAAAACACATTCACCTAAACTACTCTCCATGCATATTTTGAGTGTTTACAGTGTGCATATTCAATACCGATAGGCCTTTAATACATCATGAGGGCATCTGCGCTCGTGATTTGCTTTACGGCTGTAGATTATCTCCTACTCGGATGTTTCTGTGCGCTCATGTCAGCTTTTGTCATGTTGAGGTATGAACCAAACTGAGAAAGTACGCTTTGATTTAAGGTGACCAGATTCCTCTAATCTAATCTGGGGACATTTCCAGCTCGTAGGTGAAAGTAAATACATATAAAAGTTAAAAATGTAAAAGGGGACAGTCATGCTTACATCCATTTTTACATATTTATTAATATTTAAACAACAAAAAGTGTGAAAAAAACAGCTAAACAACTTATAACTATTTAAATTAACTAACTATCTGAAGATATTGTAAACTAAAGGTCACCAATCAGTTCTAAAGACGTATTAGCCCTGTTGGTCCCTGGAGAACCACTGAACCAGATTAATGAGTTTTCATTCCTTCTGTTTAATTTTGTCTGAGTCTATTTACCAATGCCAGTTGCAGCCAATGGTCTGTCTTACTTTTTATTGATTATCTTGGTTTACGTTACATTTCCAGTCCTTGTCTTTAGTAAAACAAAACACTTCAAAGCCCTTTGTTTATTAACCTGGGCATGAACCAAACATTTATCACAGTGATCAGCTCAGTCAAATCAAATTAAGGGTTTTGGCTATTCTCTTAAAGTTAATTGGACAAGTGAAGTCATCATTAAATATCTTAGTTAATTTCAACAATGATTGTGTTCTAACAGCAGCGGCCATATTCTCTAAAAGAAAATATTGGTAAATATGGAACTTAATATGAGCTAAGCTAACGTTAGCTTCGCCGTATATATGAAAGTGAGGCTTGGATCAACTCTGGTTTGTAGCTGAAAACAAACATTTACATTTCCAAATAAGCTTGCAGCAACTGTGTATTAGGTTGTACACTAAACACTACACAGGTACCATAAAATGAAACCAAAAATGTCTGCAACTATTTACAAATTCAAAGTCGAAAACTGCAGAAATCCAGAACCGATCTGGTAATAATGATTGATGCAAAAGCATTGTATTAACCTTTTAAACAATGTAGCTTAGTAAGCCTTTTGTAATGCGCTATTAGCCTTAATATGCTTTGCTAACATTATAGTAGAGGCAGGACTTCAAGAAAAGTAGATTTCCTTAGAATATCAGAATGCGCCTTGAGATAGTTTACATTTATGTTTTTAATAAAACGTCTCTTTATCATGATCGGTTTAAAGTATCTGACCCACATGCAGAGTAACCACTCCGAGAACGCGGGGAAAAGTTCAACAGGTTTATTTGATGTTGTGTATACAGAGGTTGGATCTGGAACTCAGTGAACTGGTGAACCGGAACTGGAAAGTCTAAAGGGGAGATCACAGAGATCAGTTCAGGGACCGTAGGAAAATTGACTGCGGCTTAAATAATGCTGGAGAAGGACTCATGTTTGAGGGGGCTCTGGTCAATCCTTGAATCCAGTCTGTATGGGTTTATCCAGAGAAGAGCGAACTCGTTGGAGAGTGGATAGGTAGACATACGTTGGACCCAGAGGAGTAATGGAGTGGACTGTCACTCGGATTTCCAATGGGAACTTGAACGGATTTGTGGAGGTTATCCCCTGCTTAGTGTTTTCTCAGTAATTCCATCCAGGGGGAGAAGGTCCAGGTATCCAGTTTTCACAGGAAGGCTTCCTACCGAAGAGCAAAGACAAAAACACATAAGACTCAGAGAAACAAAGCTAGGTTAGACTCAGCTTATCTCAGCTTGGCTAGAGTACCCAAAACTGGCAAACACTCTGACGTCGAGGTAGTGACAGTCCACTGCTCAAATACACCTCCAGTAATGAACCAACGAGCCGCAGGTGTGCAGGGAGGCCCAACGAGGAAAGGGCACCACCTGGTGGCGGAGAGAGAAGAAACAAACAAACAACCCACACAAACTGGATTCCTAACACTCTTAGTACTTATTACGTTCGTTTGCTGTTGGTAGAATTCAGACTTTATAAAAAATGCTAACAGAACCCAACTGATAGCAAAACTTTAGCTTTTAGATGTTGTAAGAGGGTGTCTCTTAAATCAAGATCTGGACTTCTTAAAATATGTAAAGACAAACAACCAGATGCAGTAAATTGGAAACTCATAACATAAAGCTTTAAGCCAAGCTTAAGGCTTAGTGTTTATCTTTTCCCATCATGGCATTGTTCTGCAGGGAAACCACTATGTAATCACCCTAACCGCTCTCTTTTCCCCTGCTGTCGCTTGTCATGTCTCCCACTCCATGTTCTCCACCCGGTGATTAAAAACCCCAGTGTCCTCCCGCCTCCCGTAGTGTTTGATCCCATGGCAACTTGTGAGGCATGCTGGGATTGATGGTTATTTTTGGCCCCTCAGCTGATGAGTTGTAAAGGCCCTCAGACAGGAAATACCCACTTTGGAGGTGATGAAAGCGCAGTGATGCTGTGGGTCAGTCAGTGTTATTAAAGGGCTTCCACTTTACGCTTTGAGCATTTTATGATTCTGTGAAATTTGAATAATTGTGTCCTTTTTCAGTTTCTGTGTTTTTACATGTACAATGTTGTTTAGTCCGCCAGTGATATATTTATGCTTTGGGTGTGTATCTGGATGTAGCAAGCAAATTAAGTCACATGACACAGAGGGAGATGTAGCTGGAGCAGCTTCTTTCTTTTGAAAAATAGACTTAGATTTTGAAGAGAAAACACAGGTTGTATCAAAAGCTTAATATGCACAAACTTTAAAACATATTTTGCATACAGTGGGTAGAAAAGAGGACTCCAGGTTTTAAAATTGAGGTGTGGCTGATGGATTGCTCGACTGCAATACCTAAATTAGCATATCTGCAGATCCTGATACTTAAAAAACAAACAAACCTCTGTTTGCCGTAATATTAAAATTATTGTTGATTTATTTTATTTTGAGAGACTGGAATAAAATCCTTTCTACAAGCAAGTAAGATGTAAACAAATGTAAAAAAACAAATATTAAACTGTAAACTGACTGTATTTCTTAAACCTAAAACAGCCTTTAAAGTGCTAAATATTTCTGCTGTTCAATAATATTTTAACCTAACAAATGATTCATAGAAATAGAGTGAATATATCTGCCCCTATGGATCACGTTTCCACTAATACAGAGACGAGAAAATAAACTTTAAAAATTAATGGAAAATATCATATGGCAACTGTAGGGATTTGTAACCAAAATTGTAACCATCTGATGCTATAACTGCCACTCAACAAGTTCCGGAAAAGGATATATATATAATGACAGAAAGGGCTTTACTTCCTCAATAAATGGATATTTTGTCTTTGGCTTAATTACTGCACGGAATCTGTATTAGAGTCTCCTAATAAAACTGTTAATAAATAATAAATCACTAAACTAGACAACAATCCTTTCAATAAACGATTTGATCATGATCAATCTGATTAAATGTTTCAACCCAGCTTCTGCATTAAGAAGATGTAGGCCTGAATATTTCATTGCACTCAGGCTCTACCCTTTCTAGTGGTGGTAATGCCCCTAAAGAGGGGCGTGGGTGGGGGGCAGTTACTGCACATGCATGAGAGCATGAGGTCAGCACTTTTCCATGCAGCATGGCTGCAACTAACGGTTACTTTGCAAATCGATGTCAATTTTTATTTCTATTAATTAATTAATTAATAGTCAAATAGTGACAGAACTAAAATTAAGCCAGCTGATAATAAAATATTTCCACTTGAGGAGTTCTCGATAAAGAATATTGACATAATTTTTTGCAAAATGTTTATGTATTTTTTGCAATCTTGGTATAATTCCTGCTCTAAGTGGGTTTGCTCTGTCAACTAAAAGCCTGATTTACAGTCTCTATACTCCAGTTAACAATTACAGTATTTGATTACTAAAGTAGTTGAGGATTACTTCTGTAATCGAATATTAACAATTAAACCGATTTATTGTTTCAGACCCATTTGATTCTTATCTGTCCATTGCAGCAGATTGTGTTTAAATCATGTGACTTCATTCCTAAGATCTAAAAATATAAATGGAATGATGCAAGCCTGCTGCAAGCACTTCGCTGGAAGCACCTGAGGAAAAATTGCTTTCTTTGTTCAGTTGAGGATTCAGACGCTCTGTTTGCTCTATCCTGCTTCCTCCTGCTGTAATCCCAAACACTGCTGTGGCTTTTTGTTTAAACATTTCAGCTTTTAGGGTGGTGGAGGGTTCGCCTCAGCAGAGGAGAGGAGCAGGCGAAGTGGGATTATCTCTAAGAGCAGAAAGAAGGACAGTTTCTGCTCATCTCTGGCTGTAACCCCTAAATATTTGATTCGTCTGTTTTTAACACACGTATCCTTGAGTGTTTATGGCTATTATCTAGACTTTAAGCTGCTTATAAGTTTTGTGTGTTGACGTTTAGTTTGTGAAATCACTTTTTTAGAAGCTTTATCAAATGGTGTTTTACTATATTATATGTAAACGTGTTTATAACGGTTAAGGCAAGTTAAGGCAAAGTTACAGTATTGAATAAAAAAAAGGTTCGAAAGTATAAAAATTGATTACCATAGAGGGATTTCAGATCTCTGGTACGTCAGCAACGAGTTACATCAGCAACAAGAACAAAATCCCAGCTCATGTTTGTCTGCCATCACACCTCTTTATTCTCTCCCTCCCTCTCTGCCTCGCTGTAGGTTAAATCTCCGTCTATTTTTAGAGAGCTGCAGCGGAGCCCAATTGTAGGTCAGTGTGTTGGGAGGGAGGAGGGGCCCTTTTCTGCTGTGAAAAACATCATATCACACACCACCAAAAAGAAAAAATATACTTTACCAAAGTATTCCCACCACTTGAACATTTATCAGGTCACAGTGATGCTTTTCATGTATTTCATTGTCATCTTTGGTAATGTTGAGATTTCTGGTGTTCATATTTATTCTTCTTTTCTCAAAAAGTTAGCTGCATTCCACCTAAAATGCAGGAAATAGCATTTCAGAGAGTCTTTGTAAAATAACATTGATTTTAATATAAATGTGATTTTTTCGACAATTAGTAATTAAATCGGAAACGCGGGGCAACATGAATGGAGCGAGGTGTTACATTCACAGCTGGGAAACAGTGCAATAATTTAACAGCTAGTAAAATAAGACAATACATATGTATCGGTCACATCATTAAATCAAACCCCGTGTATGCCAGGGCACTAGCATAATTACATGAAGGGAAATGTCAGTAAAAAATGCCTTTTCCTGAAAATGTGAACGAGCGTGGAGCGATTTCGCCGGATCTGCAGGAAAATGAAGGTAATTTTGAGCAGAGTATCCTCACCCAACTTTGAGCGGCGGAGCAAATGAGCGAACATAATAAAAATAAAAATAAAGTATTTAGAATTATTTCATTTTGATTTTAACCAAAGCAAATAGCACTCTTAAAAAACATGCTGATGATGAAACAACCTTCAGAAAGAGAAGAGTTTCTATTTCCTCACAGCAAAAAGTGGCTGCATCTGATTTTGACATTTATTGATGCCCCATTCAGCCAACATAATAGAGAAAAACAGCAACCCTGGTAATACTGTTAGTTTTTTAATGAACAGAATTGAACTTTTTCATTATAGACAGTTGCTTTAGCTGTTTTGGATATGTATGTCCTATGCGGAGTTCATGCCAGCAGCTAATCTGAGCCAAATCAACCTCCCTCTCCAAGTTTCACAAATCATCCAAAAGCGAGGCAGCATTCGGAAAGTTAATGTTGACTTTAGGCTTAGACTGAACTGCTCTTTATCCCCCTGCTCTCTGCACAGCACATCTACTGTTATTTAGAGGAAGAAGGTATATTTTATACATAAATCTGTGTGCTTAACTTTTATCTTTGCCATGAAGCTTCTCTTTGCTCCAAATAGCTCGCTTTGCATAGTTTTGAATAGGATCTTATGCTGCTGGGATTTGCATTTGAATTTAGATATAAAATCTTTATCTAGTCAGCAAATGATGCGCAATTAAGCTATTTTTGGCTGAGATTGATTCCGTGTTTGTTTAACCAATCGTATACTGTGGATAAGAAAAGTTTGGATAACAAAGGTTTGATGAGATTTCTGGGCTATTTGTGATCACTTTGTTAAAGCAAAACTAAGTAACTTTTGATGCAAGTATTTGCTCAATTTGAGATAAAATTGTATTTAAGGTCAATATAACTGTAACTTGAGAAGGTGGGGTTTGTTACTGAATGAATCATGTTATGAAGAGTGCCTCTTTATGGTAGTCATAACTCCTCTCAAACATTAGAGCAAATTAAGTTGTTGCTGGCAGTCACCAGGCCTGGACCTGTTGGCTAAAGGTTTCACAGTTTTACAGGCTGATACCAGTACAAGCCAATGAAACTTTCTTTTTAAAGTCGTAGGGAAATCATATATAAATGTCAAATCAGAATTACAATCAGAATCAAGTTTATTGCCAAGTAGGTTTGCACTTACAAGGAATTTGACTTGGTGTTGTCATTCTGGCTTAGACATGTTTATAAATGTACTCTTTATCAGACTTTATTGTCTCAAAATTTAAATTAGTTTGAGTTTCACCTAATTTAAATTTATAAAAATTCTTCTTTTAGGAACCTTTTGTTATGCTCTTATTTATCGATGAATTGAAAAATTACTCGACAGATTAATAAATTTGCAAAATAATCTTTAGTTGCCGGCGTATAATAAAAAATTTAAATGAATAATCTTTGTCTTATCGCGGCATTTTGCATAGTGGTCAGCTTGATGTCTTTTGTTGAGTAAATGCTGCTAGATTTGGTGGTTTGATATTGAAAAACTGAGGAACATTTTTTGCAGATTTCAAAATGTTCCCCTTAAATAATCTCTCTTTAGATAAATTGTTACCCATTGCTAATGTCTATTTTAAAATCTCCTTAAGGTTTACATTTTCTGGCTTGGGTTTAGCATGTTTAGGTTCTCTATTCTCTTAGGTAGGCTACGAACTTTCCAGCTTAAAGCCTAACCCAAATGTTCTTTAGGCACACAGACAAATTCCAGCGTGGCTAAATTTAATCTTAGTGGAAATCTGCCTCTTTCAGTAGCCCTAACATAACACAGTTCTCTAATTAGCCTTTCTTTATTCACAAATCACCCATAAATCCAGTTATGCACCACACATGGGGTTTAGAAGATGGAGCTAAACCAGTAGAGAAAAAAAGGTGTAGAACAGATCTATGCGGTCACACACCTTAAATATTGCCCCATTTATACTACGCCTCTGAAAACTGATCCGTACCGATTTCGGACCGAGCTTGGATCCTTGCAACCGTTTACACATCACGCTAGCACGGCTCCTCGCCTCCTAGTGACCACCTATGGTACTACTGCTAGGATTGAAGGAGGGAATCAAGCAAATCAAAATGGCGCCACCTGTAACATTCGGGAAGTTATGTTTGGTGATATTTGGTTGTTTGCAGAGAGTCAGGTGAAGAAGGCAGCCTTTGGCGAATTTAATACATTTGAAGCCGTTTTATACATCGGAAAAAATCAAAATTAACTGAAATCAAAGTAATTTTTTTTAAAATAAGGGCATTTGTTCTTGAATTTGTGAAGGTAGAAGAGACATTTTGCCAATGGAACAAGACAATTTACATTTAAAATAAGAAAATGTAATTGCTTTTTCTTATTTCCAGTACATTTTATCTAAATATCTTATTTTAAGAGTAAAGAAACTCATTCCATAGGCAAATCATCTCATTTACCTACTCAAATTAAGGGTAAATACACTTAATTTAACAACTTTTTACTTTTTCCAGTGTAAAATGTAGTGTTAAGCAGATGTTTACAGTTCTTCTTCTATTTTATGGAGGTTGGCAAGCAAAATACTGATGTGCATTACTGCTAACTACTGGAAGCTGAATGTAAGGAGATGACACTGTCAATGCTTTGTTTGGTAACAGAGAACCGAGCCAAAGATGAAATGCAGCGAGCCGTACTGTTGAACTAGTACTAGATTTAGCACGGTTCGGTTCTGACTGGTGCCATCCAGTTGCATTTACACTCAACAGTTATCTCGGTTACCGTGCTCGGACCTTTCTCGGCTCGTTTTCGAAAGGGTAGAGTAAATGCGGCTTATGAAACTGTCATCTCATATTCGCCCACCTCCTCCTGATTCTTTGAGGTATGGTATACCAGACGTATCGCCATACTCTCACCTCTGGTTGATCACAAGAGAAGATGTGCTGATCATAGTGACCACCTGTCATTGCTTCTTTTTGTTTTATTAGTGTTTTAATTGAAAAGATACATTCCCATGTAGATGTTTTTTTTAAAGTTTTAACTTGTGCTGCTTCCCTGTCTACTCTCTGATGGCTGAAGTGGGTCTGAAGGTTACAAGGCCCATAAATGTCAGTTACTCTATCTATCTACCAATAAGGAGACAATTTTATTTATTTTTTTATCAGACAAAAAATATTTACAGATATGTGTAAAAAGGTTGAGATCGAAGTTGTGGCATTATCATAGTGGATTCAGTTTTTTCACCCCTTTTTTACAATTACCACATTGCTTATGAGTAGAATATGTATTTCTTGAAATAATACTTGATTCTTGCTAGTAAAAAGGCAAATTTATTGCTCACTGTAACTTTAATGATAGTTATAAGAGCTGCGGCTTTGGTTTCCATACCCTGATAGGGTCATATTCTTTAGTATTTTAGTATTTAAAGCTAGGAAAACATGTCATGTCGTACCTTTATGGTCCACAGATCTGGACTAAGGCCAACAAAATGTTAACTAAATTTATTGGAGGTAACCTTAAAGTTTTCCTGCTGTATAGTCTTGTGAGAAATGGATGCTATAAATAGACATTTTAGATATTTCAGTCAACTAATTTTTCTCGATGACACATTTAACTTCTTCCTTTATCCTCGTTCTTTGACGGTTGGAGCAGGAAGGTTACGTCCCCTATCCTGTAACAGAGACCCAGTGTTAGCTAACCCAGGGTATAATGTTTCCTTTTGATGTCACGCCACCCAACTCCCAGCCTTTTCTTTTTTCAGCGCTGCATGTTTTCACTAGCGGTTTAAAACGTCTCCGTCTTAATTAAACGCGCCTCACCCTTCCTCACGCTGGAAAAAGAGTTGCTGTCTTTTATTACGGCCCTCTGTGAATATGAAACCTTCTTTCAAGGGTTACTGCTCACCATCGGTGCATTCTATATTTACCGCAGCCAGGGGCGACCCCCCCATTCATTACCCTCCCATCGCCTTTGAAGAGGTGATAAAAATGCCATTTTGAATAGTTCCAGTGGTTTGGATGTCACCCTGGCCCTGTGCCTGTAACATCATTGGCTGCAATCATTGCAAATAATTTCAGGAACTGCCACATCTTTACATCTAGGCCAGCATTAGACAGCAAACTGCTGTGTTCCTTTGGTTTTTGTCTCATTATCTGGCAGCAGCTTCCTGTCTTAAGCTAAACATGTCATTGCTGGGAAGCTGCATAGGGGGACACGGTCCAGACTCTGGCTTTTAACGATCAAGCAGGGGAAGAGACGAGTTCATCTAGAAAAGCGATCAGTTTCTTTGGCTCTTCTTTGAAAATCTTGGCTCAGTGTTACTCTCTTTGAAGACACGCTCCCTCCTTTCTTTTCTTCCTTCCTTCCGCTTGTATGTTCAGAGAATTCTGTTTTTCTGCCAGGTTTCCCTGCACTCTGAACACTGCAGTGCCCAATGCGCCATCTATCAAACAGGGGAATCATTAAGAGAGCTTGGGCTTGGTTGGAAACTGGGACGGGCCTTTTAATTTGCTCAGTCAGAAGAATCTATATATAATCCTACCGCAGGGGCTTGGCATTGCCTTTCAGTCCCTATCATGTCTTTGTATCTTTCCATCCTAATTTGATGCCCAGACAAAAGTTTGGTTTGTTGTTCTCCAAGGTAATAAGATGTTTTGTTAAAATAAGTCGCATCTGATTCATCAAAAGTGGAAGATTTGGATCTGCTTATAAAGATATGGCTACATGCAAATCAGCGGTGTTGCAGAAAACTAGCACTGTCCTGAAGGTACTGACCCCATTGTGAAACATGGCGGAGGCAGCAGCATGCTGTGGGAAGCCTCTGAATACTAATGCAGTTCACACATTTCTATGTTGGTCAATGAAAGGAAATCCATTGGAGTGTCGGGATGTAGTGGGAAAAATGGAGAAGTTCAAGAGGTAGAAATACTTTAAAAAAGCCACTGTATGGTTGGACAGCCAGGAATTAAAACTTACAGGAAACATAATGTAGGCAACTTCAACCAGATCTGCTCACTAGATATGCACCAGTCAGTTGGCAAGACATAAAAAGTGACTGAATCTATTTGGTCTGCTCTAAACCGTTGGAATAGTTTTGTTTCTTGTTTGCTGCATCCATCAGAACCTCAAAACTCCCTGATTTTTATGTCTGAACTTAGACCTAAATCACTTTATTAATCCCAAGAGAGGCAATTCATCTGAGCAGTACAGGAGACAATAAGATAAACATGTAATGACAAAAAAAAAAATAAAATGATTAAAAAGAACAATGCTACACGGAGCTTGAGGACCAAATTTAATAATATTAAAAACACAGAAAGATAGTAAAAAGATAAAACCGTTATCTTTTTTTAAAATGCACCAGCCACCCTACATAGAGTTTCAAAGAGTGGCAGGAGGTATAGAACCTTTTTATTAGTGGTTAGTTTCTATAATGTACCAATATTAGGGCCAGGCTGGAGATGTTTTTTTTCTTCTATTTCGAGAATAAAGTCGTAAAATTATGAGAATAAAGTTGCAACGAGAATAGTAATAAAATTACAAGAATAAAGTCATAAAACGATAAAAATAAAGTAATATTCTTATTTTCTTAGTAATGTTAACGACTTTATTCTCGTAATATTACTTTATTCTCGCAATGTTACGACTTTATTCTCGTAATATTACATTATTCTCGCAATGTTACGACTTTATTTTTGTAATTTTACAACTTTATTCTCATAATATTATGACTTCATTCTCAAAATAAAAATAAAAAATCTCTATCTTTGCCCCAATACTCCGTCCTAATAGTGAGGCATTAAGAACACATCAACAAATAGTATGTGCTTTTATGCTTTTTTTCCTCTATTTTTAAGTATAATAAAAATGTAAACATGAAAAAAGGTCATTTATTGTTAGGTTTTAAAACAATTTGTTCAAATATCCCAATTTGTTCTCTTTAATTGTAATTAGAAATATAAACAAACAGCATAAATTGGGCTGGTCAGTATTGAGTGTGCAAATTCCCTCCTTCAAGGAAAGAGTTGGTATTTTTCTCAAAGGCTTTATTAGGGCCTTTTCATAGCTTACCATTTTGTAGACTAATCGTTAAAAATAAGTTTTATTTCAGTGTATCCTCTTTCTTAGCTCTGTATGATTTTCCTAAGTCACATTGCTTACCTTTTGACCCCAGTTTGAATCACATCGTTCCCTTTTCACAATCACATATTGCCTTGTTTCCATGGTGATGCACCACACTGGGTTACAGTTGCTGGAGGCGGTTAGGCGTGATGGGGATGAGTCGACTGACACAGAAACACATTCATCACATATAATGTTTATGAAATGTATGAAAAATGCCCTGAAGCCTTTTCCTAATAGATGCAAACAGCCTGCAGAGAAACATTCAGGATTTCTATTGCTCATTAAATCAATCCGTCATTTTAGTCTCCAGTTTTTAGAAAAGTCAGCTAATTGTTTTATATATCTAAAAGGTAATACATTGAGCATTCAGCAGATAGTCAAGCAAATACTGATTTGGAAAAAAGGCCTGTTTGGTGAGCATTCATGGTGATCCAGGACGGGCTGCTGTCTTGGATTGGTAGCTGAGTGAAAGTAGGCCACCGGCATAGACAAACAGGGACACAGCTGATCAGCACACGCGTGTAATCACAGCCAGCCTTTCCCAACATGGCCGTTTGCACGCACATGCTGCACTTCCAGTGGAGCTCTCTTCCTTCCACATCACATGGAGCCGAGCAGCTGAGAGGGCCGCCGTACACTGTGGGATCTGTTATTCCTGCTCAGCATAAAACCCATTTTCTTTTTCTATTAGTTTCCATGTGGGAAATAGATTAATATGAAGGTTTCTTGACATTTCTTCCCTCCTGTTCCTTTCTTGTGACTTTTTGCTTGTTCTTGTTTTAGATATGTTCAGATGGAGAAATTTGAAAGAACATAAGTAGGCCCTAGGTGCATTTTGATGCATTTTGGGAAAAATGTTTAATTTAAAGAATTTGAAGATAAAGTATTCTTAATTGTCTATAACATCTGATAAAAGAATCAACCTTTTGAGATGCCAACAATGGTAAAAACCCACCAGTCCCTGGTTATCAAGCAAATAAAGTCAACAATTTAGTCTCGGTTTTCCTCTGCTGTTTTCTGTGTGTTTGAATGTAATAATTTTATATACATTTTTAGCATTTGTGGGGGGAAAAAGGTCTCCAATTAAAAATCGAAAGAAAAGCTGTAGACGTTATCTAGTGGAAAAACCAACACATGGAAACAGTCTATGTCTTGTTATGCATTGAATCTCTACTTCTGCAAGACACTAACTGGTGATCCTTGGAATAATGCTCGCCAGCAATGTGTTGATCATAGCTGAGAAGATTGACAAATTAGTAGTTTAAGATTTTTTTTGATCAACTTCTACTTGTTTGCTATAAGCAGAGTGTAATCGGTCTGTTGTTTGATTTAGTTTTCCTGATAAGAGCTGAGTAAGGCTGGAGCTGAGATTTAGAGTTTAGGAATGATGCTTTAGAGGCAGATACACTAAAGAGGCATGCAATGAACATATTTTGTCCAGTCCAGCTTTTTCTCAATGTTTGTTGGGAATAGGACCTTCTTCCTTCTTAACAAAGACAGCACAGCCGCAATAAAAGTCATACAGAATTTTGATTGTCTCTGCAAAGGAGATCACATCAAGAACATAGTGTGCTTCCCTTTTATAGAATTCTTAAAAGGTCCCATGATGATAACATGATGGCTCATTAATTAAGTGCCAGCAGCTTTGGGCTCTAAAGGGCTGGTTATCCTCCAGCAGCAGTGTGTTACAGTGAGCTTGTTGCAGATGTTTTTGATTTATGGCCAGTATTGAAGCGTGGTCTGCGCCATGTTATTCCACGCCACGCAAAAGAGGGACAATCAGGAAATAGCTGTGGGTCTAGATACAGCCGAGGCGGTGAGGAAGAGGGGAAAGTTTGTACGACAGCGAAGGGACATGAGGGCGAAAAAGAGTGGGGATCAAGGTGGAAAAAGGGTCTCGGCGTTCTCGTGCACCTCGCTCTTCTAGCTGGTCCATCGTCATGAGTCGTTTTCAAACAAATTCAACAAACAAAACAACCTGATAATGTTAGCCTTTATGTCTGGCCTACCCACACTTATATGGGTAGGCTAAAATTTTCATGGAAGAGTGGTCAATTTGGTCCCATACCAAGGGAACATGCATTGAGGACACTTTTTTAGCTGTGCAGCCAAATGGATATTACTAATCAGATTTTAAAAAAAAGTCTGCAATTCTCAAGCCAATAGGTGTGGTGACATGAAATAAACCAGGGGTGCTCAAGTCCAGTCCTCAAGAGCTACCATCCTGTAACTTTTAGATGCATCTCTTCTCTAACACACCTGAATCGATCGGCTCAATCTATCATTTAGCCCAGCAGAGGAAAGGTAACGGGCCACTCATTTGATTCAGGTGTGTTAAAAGTGGGGTGCATCAAAAAGTTGCAGGATAGTAGCTCTTGAGGACTGGACTTGAGCACCCCTGAAATAAACTCTTGATAAAAAAAAAATTGTATTATCACAGAACCCTGATGAATTGGCACTATATAAATAAACGGAATTGAATTGAACTGAAGTGAATTGAATGCTGCGTGGAGTGGTGCACACACCTCCAAATTGTACAGTGACAGGTTACTGTCACTGTATCGGATGTTGGAATCTTTTTCGGCTTGCTTTGAATGCAACATGTATAATATCTGTCACAGTCAGTCCGCGTATCATGTTAGGCTATGAAAAGGACAAGAGAAGAATCTTAAAGATTCATCGTACTGTGATTAGGGAAAAAAATTATTTGAAAAAATTAGTCTGCATGCCTTTTTCTAAGGTTTGTCAGGTGAAGATAAGCAGCCATTATGGTGTTTGGTGGAGGACAGTTAACTCAACAGGAACTCCCATGAACGGCATAATTTAATCCTGCAGATAAACTGGTCATAGTAAATAGTCATTTCTTCCCATCAGCAAAACTGAAACTGATGGTGGAGGTGCAGAAACCTTTAATGTACACGAGGACATTATGTCTACTATGCAGTCTTCTTGTACAGGTGGGAAAATTGTAGCTAAAATGTTTGCTTCAGATAGCTCTGTATGCAGGAATAAAAAGCTTTCTTTGAAAGTATCCAGAACAGCTGTGTCATGACTGCCTTCTTACTGGTTTTTACGATCTAGCTGAGGTCATCTGGGCTGTGATGGGGTTACCAGTTCAATATAGAAAGGAGGTAACTGAAGAGAAATTGGCAACATCTTACAAACAATCTATGCCCATTAAATCTGACCTGATTCTATTTAGACCTGTTCAACTCTATGTTTGGCTCGTCAGCCTTTATAATTAGAAGGTTATGGATATAAATGTGTTGTAGGTCAAATGGTTTTCTAACGGTGGGGTTTAGAGTTAAAGTGAAAGATGACACTGATCCAAAATGGAACATGGAAATGTATCCCAGTCTGGACTGGCTCACTAGAGGAAAGCTATTATAGGGAATAAAATCATTGGATGAAGTTAAGATGATGAAATATAACAGACATTTAAGTATTTCCAATTTTAAGATTTTATTCACAGCATTTAGAAAATAATTATGTCAAGAAAGTAAAACATTTATCGGCACAACAGATGTTGCTTATAGTTACGCTGTAAAACTGTTCAGTTACGTTTAGGTTTATTACTGTTTGGATCATGTCAGGAAACCATTTAGTGTAAATGTTTGGTCATTTCTCTTCTCTCATCCAGCCTATCAGGAGAAAGTATGGGTTGTTGTATTGATGTGTTGCGAGGCCAAAGCCCACAGCAAGACTTCACCCACAGAATTACCTTCCAACAAGATGCATTATCTTCTATCCTCCAAAACATTGTTTTGTCAGTTGATTAAGCTTCTCCCTGAGTCTGCCTGCAGGCCTCTATAAACGGATCTAGTGTGTTATTCGCCTATCCATAACTTTGCAACTCCCAGTCAGCCAAGATAAACACTAATGAGCCTTTGAGAGAAAATCATTTTCCTTTAACTTGTCTATGGAGCTCTGTGCTGTCTCTGAACTAAGGAGGACATAACGAGGAGGTGGAGTCATCCCGCTGTATCAGTAATAACAGAGGTAATAGTGTCCGACAGCCAGTTCATTCCTGCAGTGCACTCAGTCACTTTAAAAGGAGTTATACTTTAGGCTACTTACTTGGAGACACTCTGAGGTTTTTGGAGTGAGGCTGAGTTGTTTAATTAAATGCTACCATACTAGGGCAGGGTATTGATTCAAATTTCAAGAACTTATTCAATGATTGAGAAGATTTTGAAAAATATTGTTTGGGTTGCTGGTATTAAAATCATTGGCCGTTCCTCAATTCACAAGAACGCGAGTCCTAGTCTGTAGTTGCATTTCACCTCCTGTCATTAATAATCTCTAGATAATATTAAATTCTTACTTTTTTATTTTATTGGGGGAATATAAATAAAAATCAAATGAACATTTAGCTACAGTAAATAAAACAAAAAACTCGCCATCAGAGCCAGCGGTCCTTCACACACGGCTATGTAGAGGGAGGGCTGCTGCAGACGGGCTAGGATTAGCCCTGGCTGCTGTTAGCCGAGCTCCGCTGGGTGCCGTAATCCTCTCAACTTTGGAATTTTTTTTTATTATTACACATCCAGTATCCATCCATTATCTGACATGCTTGCTAACAACCATTCACACTCACACCTATGGAGAATTTAGAGAAGCCAATTAACCTAACAGTCATGTTTTTGGACTGTGGGAGGAACCCGGAGTACCCGGAGAGAACCCACGCATGCTCAGGGAGAACATGCAAACTCCATGTAGGAAGACTCTGGGCCGGGAATCAAACCCACAACCTTCTTGCTGCAAGGCAGCAGTGCCCTCCACTATACCACTAAGCAGTGCCGAAATAAAATTATTTTACATATTAAATCAGTAAATGGGCCATATAGTGATGCTTAAAATATATATAAATATAAATATATAGTATAATCTTCTCACTTCAAATCATTTTAAAACGTGTTTAAATTGAACAACAGCAACATAAAAGAGAACTTTTAACTTAACACTCTGAGCGCTCCATTTAAAGCTGCTGCTGCCGCAGTGCATGCTGGGACAGCTGTCAATCTCAAGAACGGACAAGTCTGCTCTGATGCATGCTAGATTAATAGCATTGATGGGAAGTAACGAAGTACAAATACTTCGTTACTGTACTCAAGCAGATTTTTCTGATATTTTTACTTTACTTTACTACTTATTTTTATGGCGACTTTTTACTTCTACTCCTTACATTTTTACACAAATATCTGTATTTTCTACTCCTTACATTTAAAAAATTGGCTCGTTACTTTAGTTTTGAATCATTTCAATGGAGTTACCGTTATTATTTTTCACGTCATCAATACCAAATTCAATCTAATTGGATGGGAATCTACGTTGCATTTGACGCACCACTACAAGATGAATCGACAGATTCGGCGGTATTCATTCGCGGCAAATCATTGCAGCTTGGTGGCGGAGGCGTTAGCATAGTAGCATGGACGACGAGATGATTGAAAATGAACACAACGGAGATCTAGTCCTATTGGCAGACATCCATTTAAAATGTAGGCAACGGCATGAAAAAAGTGGTTTCTACTTTTACTTTTATACTTTAAGTAAATTTACAAGCCTGTACTTTGTTACTTTTACTTGAGTAAAGAAGTTTAATCAGTACTTCCACTTTTACCAGAGTATTTTTTAACACAAGTATCTGTACTTTTACTCAAGTACGGAAAGTGAGTACTTTTGCCATCTCTGGTAAATAGGGAGGGGCGAGAACAACATCCAAAAACTTTGTTCTCAATCTGCTGTACTTGTGAATTGGAACAGGACCAGGTCTTTTAGCTTTTATTTGAATTCCATGGCTGTATTGTTATGCAACGTATTGATCCTTGCATTGCATTAACTTTCTAAAGCAAATTAATAAAGTAATAGCACTTAATTCTGGGCGAAAGGACAGTGGAAGATGATTCAGAGCTTTTTTGTTTGGCAAACAGTGCAACATGCTTGTTTCCGTCAATGAAATTGTCCGTAGGGATATTAGATATTCCACCAATAACAGCATCCCAACACGCTGCGTCACGTGTACATGTGACCAAAAGGATGCGATTCTTGTGATTTGCCACATATGAGCTTAGTGCGAGATTACGTGAGACTAGAAGCGGAATTCTGCAAGGTGGCCCGGTGAAGGACTATCCGGTCAGATCAGCATACCCATAGTCAATACCCATTTATCCCTTTACTTTACCCCTAAATAAACTCTACACTACCTCAACGGGTGTGTTTCCCTGTAGTCATGTACAAAAAACCTATTTCATTACTTACTTTTAGGTGTTTTTTGAAGCGTACGGCAATCTGACCTTAACAGTTTTTTTTGTACACGACTAAAGGGATTCACGCCCGTCAAGGTAGTTTAACGTCTATTTTCCATAAAAAAAACTAAAGGGATAAACGCAAATCTGACATCTTGCACATGCGTATTGACTATGGGTATGTTGTCTGATCGGACGGCGGATTTTGAACATTTGAGCAAAGTTTCCAGGGGAAAAACAGGCCATAAAATGTGTCCCTTTTTTAGTAAAGGCCATACAATGTACGGCTGTACAGCTGGCTTGCTAAAAGCCTGTTGTGTTATATATCATGTATCGCGATTATAGCCCAAATTTATCAAGATATTAGATTTCTTCATATCGCTAAGCCCTAGTTGACGGTCCGCTGGTTGTGCATTGAAACTAGGAAGTGATAATAAAACATTTAAACAGTTCTGGGAGAATTTAAAGGTTAGAAGTGGTTCCGATTGATTATCGATGCCGACAGATCAGACTCAATCAGGTGGTCAATAATGCCCTCCTATATCCAAACATTCATTACGGTAGAAGTAGTAACTGACGAATGGAGAACACAAATAGTTTAAGAAAACTTTGAAATAAAAGGAACTTTTCAGGTGTTTCTAGGCAGGAATGTATCTGTGTAAATCTGATATATTAATATACTGTATGACTTCATTGCATAAGTTCTCCATTGGTTTTAAACTCCATTCATTTGAGTTAATTGTTACCCATGTTTCTGAACATGTGATTAAAGCTCCCTGTACCTGGAGAGCGAGCCTGCTGCAGCGTTTTAAACCTGCCACTGTCTCTCACATCAGAGCAAACGGTAAAAAAGCACATCATTTAGTCGAATGATATTTAACATCACTCATTGATTAATGAGATTAATATGAAGCCGTTCAGCGGGGAAGTCCTATTTACCTTAATTGCTTTAATGGGGAGCTGAAGAACATGTTTTGAAATGAATTATTTGTTTATCTTTATGCTCTAAAGTTGACGTTGATGCTTATGTCAAAGATGAGCAAGTCTGGCAGCAGGATTAAACTTTTACTGTGTTTTAAAAACTCCTTTAATCATTAAGCATTGCTAAAAGCCTTTAGTACAAAAGAGTCAGACTTTAAAGAGATTTTATTCTCTATCTGACCTTTTTATCTATTAAAAATACACTTTGTTAAAATAGTACAGCTAAATATATATATATTTAAAGTCAGTTAAATTTACGTACTGAAATATTGAATATTTTGACACCCCTGCAGTGCATGCAGCCATACAGAAAGATGTCACTTGAATTCTGTCAAAGAAGTAAAAAAAAGCCTTAATCCACTCATCTCCGTCTCCCTCATGTTTTCTTTCTAAATCCGCCTCTCTCCCGTCCTTCATGCCTCCTTTTCTGCCTTTGTCTGTGCCGAACTGATGTGTTTTCTCTGCTGATCCTCCAGGCTCAGATGGTTGATGGAGGAATGTCATGATGAATGGAACAGTGGGAGGATGCCAAGTCGTTTTTTCTTCTCACTCTAGAATCACAGTCTACCGCAGGGGTAGCCAATTAAAAATCAGCAGGGTCCGAATAAAGAAAATCATCAACCAGTAAAGGTCC
>NW_015151600.1:88555-104963 GCF_000732505.1 Cyprinodon variegatus
CAAGTTAAACCAGTGGTTTGGGTCTAAATAGAAGCACAATTAGTAGAAGTAGTTCAGTTATCTAATACAAGAGAAGCATGGTCAGAAATATTATTGCCCTTTTCTGATCTCTGATTTTATAAAAGTTGATCCATGGATTCAATTTAGGATGCTTCTTATTGTTCTTTAAGATCTATAAACAACACATATTAATGTTAAACGTCCGGCCTTATATTCAAGTGAAAAGTGCTACTGTTACTGCCAATTAAATGTTTTTATTATTATTTTTTCTGACACTGTTTTTATGCTTTTGTACGGTGACCTTGAGTGTCCAGAAAGGCGCCTTTTAAATAAAATGTATTATTATTATTAGTATTATTATTATTATAAATATTTTTATTATTTTCCAGTCCAACAATATAAGGACAGATTTCTGCAAAAGGAGCACATGCATAATAAATACTCGTATAAATATTCCCCAAAAAAAAAAATAAAATTTAAAACAATCCACTGGACTTTGTTTCTTAAGTTTTAAGATATTTCGCTTCCCATCCAAGAAGCTTTTTCTATTTAAAATGTAAATATATCATATAAATCATAAAAATATTATATAAATCATATAAATAAATACTGGAATTTTTTTTTATTACCTCACTGGGAGTTGTGCTATTGTTTTTTTAAAAGATGCTCAAGGGCGCCTCATGTGGTCCATTAGGGCACTACATGTTTGACCCGTGTCCTCAGACCTCATGTCTGCTGTAAAGCAACTAGAGTGACAAACTTTAGCTCTCAAAGTAAGCCAAAAAGAACCAGGATTCACCTTTTTTGTTGCATATCTGCTCACTTTGCTGAACTCTTTTAATTATTTTGAGATTAAGCATTTTAGTGAGGTTAGTTACAGACTCAATCATAAAGGTCAAAGATAAAGCAGCAGTTTTCAACCTTTATTTTTTTTTACCTGGCTACACAAGACTTTTTTGTTGATTTGGTCAAACTTTTGATACAATCAATAACTGTCGAAACTTCTGTCGCTGCAAGTCATGGTTGAAGTTGGGCTTCTAATGTATATTAAAGTGTAAATTCACTCTATGTAGATTGCCAGACTCAGCGTTTTTCCAGCTCTCCCTGTTCAGCTCTGGAAAAGCCCTTAGGCTGCGGTTTGCTAGTTGGTTACGAGCCATATCCACTTCAATGACACTCAGTCCTGCATGTGTGTCTAAAAATGGTGTGATTTCTCATTACGTTGTGGAAATTTGTACCCATGCCCAGAATTTAACGCTTTTGGTACTGCTAAATCTAATTAGGGCCATTATCTAGTGCTGCATGTTTCTACATAACTTCCTTTGTTTCTTCAAGTAGCTCCTGAGTTACTTTGCATATTTGCTTTGTTTACCCTGTCGCAAAGTACTGCATTGTTACTGTTCTAATTGTTATACACAGATTTCCTTGCAAATTCCCTTAAAATGAAGAGACGGTTAGGTTTGTTTAGGTGCATGACTGCTATCAGTAGAGATTTCTAACTGACCAACCTCTTTCTTTCTGTCTGTTCTGGGCTTGATCCCCAGAGAGAGGCTGTTTTCTTGGCCTACTTACACAGAGCTGCCTGTTCGAACTCTGAGACCAAGCTAAGCAGTGCCAGACACTGAACTAAATGATCAGTGAAAACTAAACTCTTTACGGGCTATAGACTGAGTGAGTCATCTTTGACACTAAATTTGTCGACTTTGGATAAATAATCCTGTCCAAATGTCATACTTGTATCATCAACTGAAAATAACCTTGTGTTTTATGTCCTTCTGGCGTGAGCAAAAGCACCAAATGATTTAGAGCACAAAGCAATGAATGATGTCATTATCAAAGTTTTTACCAGTTTTGGTCATAAATGTAAGAAATTATCCCATTATCAAGATTTAAACCAATGATTGATGGAGAAAAAAATAACTATAAACTATTTAGTAATTTATCAGGCTGCCTTTAACATTTAAAATCTGAGTCTTTATGATTGATAGAAAAGATGTTTTCTAACCACCGGATGATGCCTGAAATAAGCTTTCCATAAACTCACCATAAATATAAATAAAGTTTTAAAGTCTAACTGTTTATAATTGTTGTAGAGCTTGTTGGTGGGAAAACTAAGCACTTTTCTGGTGTTTTTATGGATTTAAAGTATTTTTATATACTTAACTTATATATTTTCCCATTATAGTGTCTATATAATCTGAAATACTCCCTGCGAGAAATATAATAAAGCTATTTATATGCATAAACAAGCTATACACTATGGTGTAAGCCGTACTGCTCCACTTGAGAAAGTAAGAATTTAATGTACTCTGCTTTGGATGGTTTGAACTAACTTATTCAGGTTTTTCTTTTTTTATGAGCTGTAAAACTCTGCAGTGAAACAATTTTTATAATAATTTACATCAGTAAAACTCAGTTAGATGATATATGTGTAACAGAGCAGTCGTAAACAGAGGCGTAACCAGAAATTTTTAATAAGGGTGGCCAGGTTATAACCAATGTACAATGAGAGGTGGCCGAAAGCGAATAGACGCCAGAACCTGAGGGTCAATCTATACTGTTTTAATACAAACAACCACAACATCCATATTTTCTAAATAAAGAAAAACTTTATTTTCCTACAGCCTTTGCTAACAAAAAGACACATATATTTAAACATCTGTGCTGATTAATTAAAGGTGTAGAGGACATTTCTGGGGTGAACATCTCCATTAATCCATTACGTCATTGCTTACCCACTTTTTCCAAAAATTGTTCTGCATAAAATGTATATTTATATGTACTAATATCTACATTAAATTGATTTTTAAGTTATTATTAAAGTAGTTATTTGTCTATGATTTCACTGAAGACTCTTAGATAACTTGGAGAGACATAATTTTAAAAATTTAGCTTTTAAAAGAACATGAATTCCGTGTATATCAACTTTAATGTTAGTATTTTGATGTGCATAAACACAGCGTTTTAGTTGTCAAGTCTTATTTAATATATGAAAAATTAAAATGTTTAATAAGTTGGAACATTCCTCTTGATAGTATTACTGCTGCAACCATCTCTATTAGAGGGCGAAAAAAAATGGTAATGGTGGCCACAGGGGTGGCCGATGATTGGCTCCCTGGCCACCCATCTGTGGTCGTAAAACAGGAGTTTGCTATGCTCTCTAAGCTAAAAGGATAACTGCTGATGTTTGAAGTATCTTATTTTACTGATTAGCATCGTAAGCTTTAGTACATAGATGTGTTTCTGTCATTTCTTATAGGAAACACGTATTGTATTACAAGAGCTTGGTGGAAACATTTGAATAGATGTTATGAATTTTGTATGTTTTTTAACCTCTTAAAACCCACCGGGTCGCCGGTTTGCTGGTCAGCCCCCATTTGTTAATGTCTTCAGTCAACCTATTGGCTATATTTGCAGCTGTCTGGCATGAATAATCTTGATGCGAGGTGCCACCCATTATTAATCTAGTGGGAAGTTACCTTAATGTCACATATCCAGCACATTATCTTTAGCTGTTTTAAATCCAAAATGGTTCCAGACATCAGATACAGTCGGTACAGCTTGCTGAGCGTGTTACTTGGGTCGGCATTTGCACACGCCTGCTCATTTGAATGTGAACGTCACGCGCGTCACTATAAAACTAATCGATCTCATTCCCTAAACATCGATTTTGCAAAAATGTAAAGGAATCGATTCAAAATCGATTAAATCGATTTTTTTTTACCCAGCCCTAGTAGTGAACAGAAAACATATTGAAGATTATACAGAAATGCCAAATTTTTAAAAAATTGATGCAAATAAATACATTTTAATTATTTTATGTCCAGGATTTAAAAGGCTAAAGATTTGAATGCTATTCATTTTTTTTTACATAGTTATAGATAGAGCACATCAAATTAATTAACAGCTCTTGTGAGGACCACCAAAATCCTTCTCTTATTGAAAATATCTAAAGATAATGACAAGCATTTACCTCTCTGCATGCCCCAATGATTTGATCAATAACGACGGGTGGGCTTTCACGTTTCCTGAGCTGTTTAACATTGGGCGTGTGTTTCCACGCGTCTGCTACTTTCTGCAAAAGTGTGTGCATCCATTGCAAGGCTTGCACCTGCTCTGCTTGTCCAAACTCCAGAGGCCAGAAAGATGAGATAAAGAGCTTGTTGTCCTCAAAACTGCAGCATCTCCACGGAAACAGGAATACTTGATAGTCAGCAAACTCAGATCTATACTTAGATTTTATCTGACAGTTTTTTTTGTGTGCATGTTTTAATGAGGAAGGATTAATTCACACTCACACACAAACTCCTAAGCGTCCCAGCGTCTTCACTGTTCTCTATTAAACTGAATAGCATTTTAGTTCCAATGGCTGCTTTCCCATCCGGCTCATTTTAACACATTTATCTGACCTCTTTCCCAAGTCCCTGTAGGTTAGCCCTCAGTTAAAAACAGTAAAGAAACAGATTTAAAGAATTTCTGTCAAATTAAAAAAATATCATAAAGTTATTTGCAAATTATCAAAGAAAATCTAAATATCTTTCTGGTAATTCAGAAGATAAAGAGAAACATATTTATTCATTGCATCAGTTTAGGATTAATAACAGCTCAATGAGAATTTTCCATAAACGGATGCCTTAAAGGTGATTAAGTTTACTTTTAATTTAAAAAGTTATTAGTTGTATTCCCTGCTGTTCATAAAATGTTATAAACAAATCGTTCCCTGTCGCCTCAGTGTTGGTATTAACCCCTCTACAGAGACGCTGACATATCTTTATATATCGAACCTGATCAATATGGAGAAAAGTTATGTTGTATTTAGGCATAGAGACACTGTATAGTTAAAACTCTTTTTTACTCATTATTTTGAATAGGTAAATAAAACTCTAATCAGCAATTATAAATGCCAACTGGTAGGAAATCATGATGCATTTTTCCTCCATATCACACAGCTCTAGTTACAGTATAATTGCATCTTAAGGTTTTACTAGAAACATTTTTCTCAGCATCATAATTATAATTTTTAAAATTTGTGAAAACTTTTGACATCTGATGATTTTCTCTTGATTGAATAAAAGATTTAACCTTTTAGGACAGACAGGCAGACAGCCCATAAAGCTACAGAAAGCATTTTTCAATTCAATTTAGTTTTGTAGTTTTAATCTATATAGTATAAATTCACAACACATGTCATCTCACGGCAATTTACAAGCAGATCATTCTGTCAGATTGGTTCAAAGTTTTCTAAGAAAAACCAGCTGATTGCATCGACTCATTGACTCTTTAGAAATCCTTCACAACAAGCATGCTTGTAGCGACAGTAGAGAGAAAAAACTCCCTTCCAACAGGAAGAAACCTCCGTCAGAGTGACTTTGAGATTAGTTAATGCTGTAAAGAGTTTGTAGGGGAAGTAAGAGATGGAAAACAAGCTAACAATATTTTCAATTAATGAAAGATTCTGACAAATACTCATTTATAATTCTCTTAAGCTTGGTCAGTATCAGAATCGCGTTTTGTTGTGCAACCTCACTAACCTCGGCTTAAACTATATTTATTATTATCATTTTAGACGCAGCTATATCACAGCAGGTGACACTGATTGACTTTGTGGCCTGAAAATAATTTGGATTAATTAGCTGCATCACAGAAGGGAATGTGTGAGGAACGTTGAGAGAGAACTGATGGCATTTTGTTGTTTTTTTCTTTCTGGGTTTGCTTTGGTGTTCTTCTTTCCTGATGAAGGCAAATCTGATGCTACGTCAATACACCACCTAAAATATAACAACTAGGATTGCCATTCATAAATAGTTTTTTATTTAAACTCAGAAAATAGAGACAGATTAATCTCCACCAGATTTTTGTTTGAAATGTAATTGGATCTTAATGAGATGTGATCTCATCCTGGGGCTTTGGAAGAGGGACAAAATCACAGACCTTCTACCAGAGATATGGCCAAGCTTAGACAATCAACTATTTTCTCAAAGCATTTTCCTGGTATATAAAGACCAATAGAAGCCAACCATGTATTTAAACGACAGGGTTTATCTTCTGTCCTTTTAATAGAAGCTGAGATTAAAGAATAAATTGCTGTAAAATCCTCATCTCTCTCACTATGATGCAAAGAAAGGGCATCTTCTACATGTTTGTAGATGAATTTTTAGCATCTTATTTAACAAAACTTGATTTTTGTTCCCCATTGATTAAAAAAACATAAACAAAAGTTTATGTATTTTACGTTGTATTTTGCTCAAGATTATGCATTTGAAAAGAAATTCATAAACAAATGTTTATCAGGTTTATTGTCTTATATAAAAGTTAAATTTTTTAATACCAAAATTAATTATCTTCAGTAAATTTAGCATACAGTGATGGTTTAAAGACTATTCATGAAAAAAAAGATAATAAACTAATGTATGAATACAAACACAGGCTGTGTGAGCTTTAAAATCAGAGGAGGTGAAAGCGAGCACGGGTTTCCTCTCATTTCCTGAATATTATTTATTTTCTGTGATGGATGAAAGAGCAACCCAGACATCGCTGTCTGAGAACAGAGCAGACAGGCTGAGCATCGATAAAGGTGGTAGTCATGGGAGAGCAGATGACCACAGGGTTATATCACCCTGGGAAGGAGCGTGGAGTCAGCTGGGAGGTGTCAACAGGCTGCTTCTATCCTTAACATCCCGTGTTCTGAAAGTCCCTGAGAGGTTTTCCCCTCAACTTTACAAAGATTTACGTCTTCCTAACTTCTTAGGCTTTTAGTTCTTAGATGCTGCTCTCCACATTCATTTTTGATGATGAGGAAAAAAGCTTTCGTCTTTCCTTACATTGTCTTCCCCTTTTTAAAGTTGTAGGGAAATTATATTTAAATGTGAACTCATTCTGGCTTAAACATGTATATAAATATACTCTTTATCAGACTATATTGTTCCAAAATTTAGAAAATTTATATTTTTAAGAAAATCCTGTCTTAAAATCTGTGGTATTTTTTCGTTATCTTATTCAGGCGAGTTAGTTATACGTCAGCTTGTACACCTAAATTCAGCCAATCATATATCGAAGGTCATCTGTCAATCCAATTTTTTCAGTCATAGCATCTTGATTCATAAGTCGCAGCTCATAAACGCAACGGTTCAAATAAGTAATAACAATTATTTACTTTACCTCAAGGCAAGGGCTCAAACATGTACGGCTGTAAGCCTTCTACACCAAACCAAGCTTCTGCCGCCCTGGCGTCCTCTTCCACAACATCTTCGTCCCCGCTTTCCTCCTCTAAATAAAAAATGGATGAAGGAGGAGACTCATCCACGACCTCCGACACAAAACTCTCCTCCTCCTGCATGTTTCCGCTGTCCATAGCGTTCCTTGACAGTAAGGCTATGTTCCCACTGCAGCCTGAAGTGACCCAAATCCGATTTTTTGGCCCATATGTGACCTGGATCTGATCTTTTCATGACAGTCTGAACAACACAGATACGATTTTTTCCAATGCGACCCAGGCCGCATGGCTATGTGGTCCTGACTCCGATACGAATCCGATCTTTTCAAATGCGACCTGTGTCTGAACGGCCACGTCGCATTCATCCGACCTGAACTCCAGTAATATCCGACAAAGGTCACTATTCTGCGTCCTGCTACGCAGAAGCGGCAAGAAAAACAACAACAATGGTGGATGATGATGCGGAGAGCAGTATGTTTAACCATATTGAAAAAGTTGAGTTTTTATGGTTGTAAAAGAGCCCTGGATGCACGCCGGCACTGCCATCCATGTTTACTCCCGTAAACAAAGAGCACCCTGGCCTGTGATGCTATTGCGTCCTCTACTGCGCATGGGGGACACTTGCGTTGTATGACTGCAGTTCACACAGGAGATCACATACAAGTCGCATATACTTGGAAATATGAACGGCAACACACAAAAAAAATAAATAAATCAGATTTCGCAAAAAAATTGAGCATCCAGTCAACAATTTAATGCTACTTGATTTTAATGTAATTTCCCATTGGGAACCTACTAGCACTAAGTTGCTAACTGGTTAGCAATTTAGTGCTACTTGGTCCCAATGGAATTTCCCATTGGGAACCTACTAGCACTAAGTTGCTAACTGGTTAGCAAGATGCTTCCGACAAACCGGCTACAACCACTTTGCGAACTTTCTGCCACAATAATCCTGCCCCCGTTGCTAATTAACCAATCAAATTCACTTTATTCACTCGTGTAAAGTCGTGCCCCACTTGGGAGAATTCGGAAATGCAACGGTTGGAACAGCCGCTTCTCTACGACTTAAACATGGTATAAACTTGCCAACATTTTGGGTTGCAGAGATCATTTGTTTTTGTTCCATTTACAATAATTGTTCAGTGCAACTGAACCAGCGTGTAGTCTGCTGTTTTCTTACAGGTCTGTTACTAATTTCTGTTCATCAGAAAGCCATAACTAGCTACAGCTGTGCAGAACGACTAAAGTTGATGCATTTCTTGTCCAACTATTTTTTTTTTTTTAGCAATTTCTATTTCTAATTTGTTCCTGATGAAACCTGTTTCCTTTCCTTCCATCCCCTCACAATGAAAATAGTTACTTCATGTCTTTATTTCCCTTTTTATTGATAGCTGAAAATGTGATTCCAGGCTTATTATCCCGTGTGGAAACGTTTACTTCCATGGCCAAAGTTTGCTGTGAAATCCAAGCTCTTCTGTGTGTATCTGTATTCTAAATGGTTCGGATGCTTAGAATCCTTTAGTGTTTGTAAAGATACAATGAGCCTTACACCAAAACCAAGTTTTTTATTAAGACGTGGCAATTATGATCAGGTTTCTGTCCATCATCGGCAGAATGGGCGCTCTCTTTACAGCAGACAGATGGGATTTCTCTCTGCAGGCTGGACAGGTGTGTGCGTGGGTCTGTGTCTCAGTTTTGAACAAAGGAACCAGAGAGGATGATGTCATCTTTTAACCGTTGTGAGCCTGTTTTAGTGTGGCGGGACCACAAGGAGGGGGGGGTGGCATTCTGAGGTCACCTTTTTAACACGCAAAGGAATGGCTCAGCCACATTTTTAATAATTGAAGCTCCATCTTATGGATGATTGGTTCTGCAACACACCAAAGCTTTCCACATATGTAGACATACTCACACTGGGCCCCTCTGGACAGTACGGGGTTGCAAATGTTTTTTTGTTTTTTTACTTTGGAGACTAATGAAACCTAACCTCAGGAAGGAAAAAATGGCCTTTCTTCATTAGTGTCTGTCATGATGTAATCTGCATCATAGCAGCTGCTTCACTAATCTGTCAGTGTGTGTTAATATGTGACGTGAGAGAAAGTGGATCACATACGATGCTCCTCATGTGGTCTTAACCCTGAAAACTCCCCAAGAGTTCCTGAGATTTGGAGAAAAAAAGTCGACACTCTGAGCGAAAAGCTGAAACTTTTTCTTCTGTTTGCTGTAAAGTTATTGAGCTGGTTTGTCTGGACAAAGAAACTGAAAAATAAATATATATATTTAGGTGTTAACTAATTGTAGAATCAAACACATTCACTTGATTCACTCGTGTAAAGTCGTGCACCACTCGGGAGAATTCGGAAATGCAACGGTTGGAACAGCGGCTTCCCTACAACTTTAAAGATTCATCCTTTATAAGGAATTCAGAATCCTCAATTTTACTGATAGAAATCAGACATTAAGGATCATTAATCCTATTTCCAGATGGAAGTTTAAAGCACAGAGTTACAGATAATTAGCAGAAATATGACATAAATCACTGCCTTGTGGCAAAGATACAAGTGTTTGAAATCATAAACGGTATCTTTGTTTCTGTTGGGAGATCTTTGGGCGTACGGAGTGAATTTTGTTCCACTGTTTTGCAGGCTACAAACTATTTTTTGTAAATGGAAATTTGAAAGAAATGCAATCTATTCAATTTAAAACTTCCTAATCAAAAATGTTTTAAGAGTAACACTGCTGATTTCTAAGATGTGCATTTCCAAAGTTCTCTTTTTCAGATTGATTTTTACTGATTCATATTCTATTCACAAAATCGTATTAAAGAGAATGAAATCTGTAAAATGCGATTTGTAAATCTCAATCTAAAAAAAAGACAAAATTAGAAAAAGAATAGAATTTTAAAGTGTAAAACCTGTGAAAAACAAAAATTAAGGTAGAAAATATTCATTTGAAACAAGAAAATATAAAATAAATGTAACCTAAAAATTAATTTAAGAAAAATTGCTTAATTAAAAAAAAAGGTTTTCAAAGTAACTGTTGCCGTTTTCTCAGATTTTACTTCCTCCAATCATTTTATTTTTGTCAAATTTTTTGTTTAAGTTTTTCAAATTTTTTTTGTTTTTGTTTAGTGTTTTATAAATGCCGTTCTTTTCAAACAACATTTTACGGATCACATTTTCATCCCTTCCTGGGGGTTGTTTCTCTTGGTTTCTATTGGTCTGGGTAGGGCTTTATTTCAACTAAGATCTCTAATGTCCTTTAGACACATCATGGTGAAGGTAGTTTTATCAGATTTAGATAGTAGAGTTTTAATGCTTTTTATTGGAATATTATGGGTTCTTTAAAGATTGTGATTGAGGCTTCTTTTTCATTGGTCATACATTGCTGATTAGTTTGACCTTTAGTCTCAGTTTAAATGTCTGATGGTTGCATTTTAGTTTTTGATGACCTCCTTAATTCATAATAAACACAAGCAAGGTGTGTTTAAAAAAAAAAAAAAAAAAAAAAGCATTAATTTGACAGAAATTTCTCCCTCATGTTGTCTTGTCTGTGACTCGGATTTGTTAATCTGTTTTACAAAGTTCTATGCTGTCCTCCAAAGTCACTGGAATAATGATAGTTGGATGTTTAGAATAGATCTTTTTCTTTCCATCTGTGTTGGTTATGTTATTTTTTTAAGCAATATGTCTTCCTGCCTGCTGCTAAAGTTCCCAGAGTTTAGCACCAGCTCAAATGTGTTCTCCTGTCACTTTGGCAGTTTGTCCCCCTCAGCCTGCCTTGACCTTTTTCGCTAACCCCGCCCTCACATACATCTACACACGCTCTCACACGTCTCCAGTGGCTTAACCCAAATGGTTTAATCTCTCAGCACTCAGGCTGCGGGCCGCACCGGCTGCTCTAGGAGCCGGAGGGCCGGAGGTTCATGTGTCCGAGCCCCCCTTTTCTCTCAAAGAAAGCTGATCATGTGACAGTATAGAGGTATATGAAATGACACGGTCGCACAAACGTGATGCAGACATATTTCCCCTCTTTTTTTCTGGTTGTGGTGACATTTGAGCACTGGTAAAACGATCTAGAAAAAAGTTTACCCTTGATTTGAATAGGTAAATGAGATAGTTTGCCAATGGAATGAGTATTTTTACTCTTTAAATAAGATAATTCGGCAATATGCACTAGAAATAAGACAATCCAATTGTGTTTTTTTTATTTTAAATGTAAATTGTCTTGTTCCATTTGCAAAATGTCTCTTATATCTCCTCAGTTCAAGAACAAATACACTTATTTTAAGAAAAAAATCCTTCTCTAGATTTCAATTCTTTCCAGTGTGGTTAGGCTGTACTGTCTGTCGACCGCTTCTGTCTCTAAATGCATGTTTACTACCTATATTTATCAATGATTTTAAACTTACTATTGATTTTTCTTTTTTTTAGATTAAGTGATAACGTTGCTTTTAACTAAACTTAATTTTTTGGTTTCCTTCTTAGACAGTTTAGTGGAAGATAAAGAGGCATTCACTTTTTGCCGCTCTAGGGGTCGTTAACACTAGACAAGCATGCTGTGTTTTACTGGACTATGTTTTGCGCTCTTTTGCTGTATGCTTATTTTATTTTTATTTCTTTCCTTAAGTCCACACTGAAAACACTGTGTTAAGTCTCTTAAAGAATGCTGAATGTCTGGATGTTCGTCTGTGATTCCCCATGCCATTGTGGCAGAAAATAACTTGTTTTCAATGTGGTTTTTTAGGCTTTACGACCAAATGAATCACTCTGAATGCTTTTTCAGCTCATAAAACTGTCATTCTGGAGGTTTTTTGACTCCTAGCATCAGTCTCCAAAGCTTGGAAATTCATTTCTGGCCCTTGTAAACAAGATGGGAAAAGAAAAAGTGTTTAAAAGTCTCTTTGTTCCATCGATTGCTCTATAATGGAACCATTCAGCTGAAAAATGGGCACACAGATTGAGAAATTATGGGTTTATATTTTTCTCATCCCTTTCTGTTTGTTCTTCTTTTTTCCAGGGTCGACATGTTAAGACGGGACAGCTGGCCGCCATCAAGGTCATGGACGTCACAGAAGTCAGTGAGATCTTTTAGTCTTTTATTGTGAAAAAGTCATTAAACCCAGTGTGCAGTGTGTCCTGGTGATGATGGCTGAACAGAGGGACCTACACTGCTCTGAAACTGTTTAAATATTTTGGAAAGCTGCAAGCTAGTGTTTAAATGATTTTTTTTATAAGTGGTATTAACAGATTTGTTATATCTGATGCTTTCTAATGTTTGCATACAAAAAGGCAGAACATTGTGATTTTAAATGATGCTGTTTCAGGTAAATGAGGCCAAGTTATGCCCATTTATATGGAGTGAATTCTTCTCCTTTATTTTTGCAAAGCAAAGAACAGGTATTCTAGATGGAAATTCTGTAAAAAGAAATCCAGAAATTGAAACATTTAAAAAGGTTTTATTCATATAAGGTTTTGAGAGTAACTTGGCATTTTTTACATTTTTTCCCTTTTTTTTCTATATATTTTTTCCAATGTTATTTTTTAAAAGAGTTTATATTTTACAATTTAATTTTTTCAAATTTTTTTTATTTTATTTTATTTTTTTTTATATGTTCCAGTGGGCCAACCCCTACATCAGCATTTTCTGTGCTCTCATTTGTTAGTTAAAGAGGGTTAAGTTAGCTGCATTTTTTTTAGATCCGCTTTTGTTAAAGGTTTTTCTGGCTGATATTAAATGGAAATACTAAGACTTCCTGCACAAAGACAGAAGGATGGATTCTCCTACCTACCACTGGCAAACACACACACATATATTAGTTAAAAACATTCTTATTGTGTGCGCATCAAGAGCGAGTGTTTTTATTGGGCTTCAAATAAAGAGAATGTGATCAGATCCAATTTACAACAATACAGTTTGTAAAAATCCATCTGAAAACAGGAAATAAAGAATAATGATTTAGAAATAATAAATCTGCAAAGAATTCAAAATTAAACAATTAAAACATTAAAATATATATTTTTTGAAATATCAAAATCTAAGAAAACAGCAGATTTCTTTGTTTTTTTAGCTTTATTTCTTTATTACATTTGTTTTTTTTTATTTTAATCTACAAAATATGTTCTTCGCTCTCTATATAAGATATAATTCCTGTTGAGATTAAAACATTACATCAGAACAATACAAACCCTTTTTTGGTACAGATTTCTTGGTTTATTGAAATATACATGTAGTAGCTGTTTAAAGTTAGTATTAGAAAAAAAAAATCTTAATCAGACATAAAAGCCTAAAATATTCCAATTTACTAGATATGACTGTGCAGCTTGGAATAACCTCATGGCAATGTGCATTTCAGGAAGTAGACGGACCCTGAGTCAGAGAGACAGATCTGTTTTAGTCCAATATGTGTGAATAACCGCAGGACAAAGACTAAAAACTGAATAAAAACTGTAAAAAACTGGCTGTAGCAGTTAAAAGGGAATGGGTCCTGTACCAAAATGGCGGGAAGGTCAATTAAAACAAGCCAGCAAAGCAAAATAATGGAAACAGAGACAACGACCCTCATTGTTGGAGACTTTATTCTAAAGAAATCATATTTAGTATTTGGTCATTATTTTGTTACCTTATATTTTGCCAAAAAGCGAGAAAGCTTGAAAACAATGAAACACCATCCTAACTGTCCTGTAGCTGTTCTGCAAGAAAGGACTGGTGACTTTTATAATGTGTAAATACTGAAGCAACAACACAAGACATCAGGCAATAATTAAATAGGCAAGGGCTTTTAGGAAAATCCAAACCATATAATCTTGAGCAAAAGAAATATGGCTTTATGGTATCATGGTTATAATTTAAGCTCCTTTCCTGAAATCTCTAAATTAGAGAAAATAAGAAAAAATAAAATGCTTGCTAAATTGTGGGTTGATCTTCAGTACTCTCTATAGTCAGTTAACTCCAAACAGTCTGCCTCAGTAACATGGTGGTATTTTTGTCACTCAATGCTAAGGTAGCTGTTTATTTAAAAAAAACATCTTTACCTTGATTTGATCAAATAGTGTGAGGTCATGCTCCTGCCAGATAAGCATATTAGCTATGTTCCTTCCTCTGGCTTGTCAGGATTATTATTATTGATGATGTGTGAGCCGGTGGTGAGGCTGAAAGCATGTAGAAGCAGCATTACCATATAGGTGACTGTAATGCGTTACGTAGAGTAGTACATTAGTGCGCACATCTCTAAGCAGGGTGAAATTTGGACCAGTCCCCTCCTTAAGTTATCATCTCACCTGTAGAGCTAGCAACTATAATGATTAGGTGAAGCCAATGTAAAACTCTGAAGTTTAATAAAGCGTATTTGAGTAAAGCTCTACCAAAGCTGTCAGAAGGAACTGGACACATCCATTTGTGAGCAGCTTGTCAAGGGAAACTTAAAAAGTGTTACTCGTAATAATACAGTTTAAAGTAATACTACTAAATATTAAGGAAATGCATGTAGATGCCTAATTTAGAAGAACAAAAAACATTTTAGTAGTCAAGCGATACAAATAAGAAAACTTTTGTTTAATTTATTGTCAACCATTGGTAAACCCTGGCCTGACGTAGTCCGACTCAATTCTAGTCAGAATATGAGTCTGATACTGCTCCATAGAGCTGTGATTATGGGGCGTGTTTCGAACGAACCAGAAAAAAAAATTGCCTCTGCACTCAATTGGATAGACCTACAACCAATAAGAGCAACGGAGTGCGTGACGTATGTTAAGCGACGCATAGTTGTTGTCAACAAAAATCAAAGCGTGCAGTTGCACGCCTAGAATAAGAAGATGAGACTTGATCGCGTTTCTCTGTTCCTCTTTTAAAATTAATTTGCTGTCGATATCTTCTAGAACAGACCTAATAGCAGAATCTACACACCTCAACTCTCTAGCGGCAGCCATTGTTGTTGTCACCCAAGCGCGCTTTGGTGACGTGGTTGATTACGTCACTGTTGATCATCTGTCCATCATCGTATAAAGCCCGCCCCGACAATTTGATTGGCCCGCCAGATATTGTGCGAGCATACTCCCGCTACTATTGAGCAATGCCAGACCGAACTTCCTGACCTCAAACATTGTGGGCGGGACTAAGGTCGGAATGGCACCCAGGCTAGGTAAACCCCCCCAGAAAAAATGTAGATCTTTTTAAATATTTGCTTTAAATTCCCCTTAATAGACAACTCAGGGAATAATAGTCTAGAGAACATGTTTCTATGACAGATCTGTTTTTGTTGTCCATTCAGCCTTCCTGTTATCAGATGAATAGCTTGCTCTCTCTTGCAGCTGCAGTGCGCCACAGAAAAGGCCTCAACTTGTCATTTATGTGTGACCTATTTTTCTAAATGGCTCATTGGTGCTTAAGAGCCTTTACTCAGTAACAGAAGCCACACTGAAGAGTGTTTTTGTCAATGCTACTTGGTTGTGCTCAGCGAGCTAACACCACGATTAATAAAACACTGTATTATTGAGCTTCGAGCTGCTGGTCAGGGCTAATCAAGCTGGAAATGGAGGCTTAAGAGACTAAATCAGATTATTTCTGAGAAAATGTAGAATATTCAGCTATAGCTGAAAACTGTTGAGTGTTTTTCCCTTTATCTAGGATGAACACCTCTTGCATTATGTGTTGAAGCTTGAATATTTGCTTCTTCTGCAGCTTTCCCTGCCTTTATTTCCATCCCTGGTGATTTTCCTTTGACTGCAGCCTGACACACCTCCAGGTAGACAACTGCCTAAGCAGTTTGAGCCTTCAGCCGAGACTTTAACATGCAGGAATATATTTTGCTTGAAGATGAAGATGAACATGTTATCTAAAAAACGATAATGAAATCATAAAGGAGTATTTCGTTTAAAGTTCCTATAGTTTTTTTATTTAGCTTTCCTCACCAATGAAGTTACCCCAGCTGGAGCTGTCCACTTAATTTCTGCCTCCTCTTGTTGTTTCTGTCAGACAAAATTCACAGCTTTAACAAATGTTAAAGTCACATGCCAGATTTTAGAAGCCATGCTTAGAAATCCACTTGGTAAAATCCACTGATAAAATGCTAAAAAAAATAAAACCCACCAGGACAATAGGAGGGAGAGTCTTCCCATGGCTGGCCGGCGTTCTGTCAGATCAGCATACCCATAGTTAATATGCATGCGCAAGATGTCAGACTTGCATACAAGTATA
>NW_015151600.1:105447-107713 GCF_000732505.1 Cyprinodon variegatus
TTAACCACGAAAATGGACCTGCAGGGCAACCATGTATAAATATTACTGCGCATGCCCAACATTTCGTTGCCTGTTTTTGCCTATTTTTTGCTGTGGCACCACAGCGCCACTTACAGGCCAGGCATACATTTTGCAGCGTTTTCATGCATTCGTGTGGACGATCACATTTATTTTACGTCTCCGTCTTAACGACAAACGTTCTGGAAAATATTAGCGTTTCGTGTTCGTTTTGACCTCGTGTGGACGGGGCCTTAGTCTGAGGTTAACAGAATTTAAAGCTTAACTGCTTTAAACACAGACAGCCTCCCTTTCTCCTTTAATCCCAACATTGAACAAGATTATAATTACTTTTTTATGGGCCAACTACAACCTTGCTAGTAGTAGGCATCTTGCTCACGTTTGATTAACTTAAATTAATCTTCCTTCCGCTCTGCCAAGTAGCTGTATCCGAGGAGACGTAATGTCCAAATCAATATCACCAACGATTGGCTGGGCAGGAGGTTTGTTTTGTACAGAAAGCGTTTTGTTCATGGCCGCAGGTGCAGCTAGAGCCTTCTCTAAATGCACTTTCAATTACCTCAACGGGCGTATATCCCTTTAGTATGATGGAGTGTTAGGGCTATGCTAGAGATTTTTTTTCATTACGACATTACGAGAATAAAGTCGTAAAATTACGAGAATCTAATTAATTATTAATTCTTACAAGAATCACCATCTTCCCTAAAATGAGGAATGTCGAGCATCATGTGAAGTTATACTTTGGCTCTGGTTTGAAAAATAAGCAAGTCTTTTAACAGCAGCATCATATTGGGCAGGATGTCAAAGTGAACTCAGGTTGCTGTTTGGTGGAGGCGGTCGGCCGACATAAGCTGGTCGAAGCTCCAAGCTTTCTGTCTGAAACAGGTTGTTGTATGATGACTTCATTCTCGTAATAGTACGACTTTATTCTCGTAATGTTACGACTTTATTCTCAAAATAAAAAAAAATCTCTAGTCTGGCTCTAATACTCCGTCCTAATTTAGTCATCTATAAAAAGCTATTTAGTTTCTTACTTTTTGGTGTTTTTTGAAGTCTATGATTATCTGATGGCGCACATGAGAATTGCTATGGGTATACTTGTCTGAAAGGGTATGCTGATCTGACAGAACACCAGAACAAATCTACAATTCCAACCGTCTAAATCCAAGGGGATATATCAGGGCCATGTAATGGGAATATGTTAATGTATTCATGCAAACGGCATTGCTGAAGAGAAATGCATGTGTAGGGAAATCACTACATGGAAGTAATCATTTATCTGTATTCCAGTGGGATACTTTGATTTGTCTCTTTCCAACACACTAAACTGTGCATTTCCTCTGGACAATAGCTGGACGGAGGAAGTTGGTGGCTTCAGTTCTACAGACACACTTGGCAGTTTTACATAATTTCTATGAAGCAAAGAAAGGAGTTGTTAAAAGTCTCCCTGTGTATATTACAGAGAAGTGCAGGGATGGATGAAAGATGACTGGCTAGGAAAGGAAGAACTTTTTTTTTTTAAACTTTATTAGAGAATTTTTTGTAATACAAGAAGAAATACCTGCAATTTTGAAAAAACAATCACCAGGGTTTGAAAAAAAATAGTAATAATAAATAAAAAAATAACTTTAAATATTTTGCATTTAGAGGATAAAGTTTTAATAGCCTGTATGTTAGAAGAGGATAATGTAGAAAAATAAATTGTTGCTTCCTTTAAAAAAGAGACGCATGAGGGTTTAGTCATAATAATAATAATTTTACATTTGTGGATATAAAACTTGGCCAACAGAAGCAAAAGATAACATAAGAAAAAATGGTCACAACATTTTTTTTCTATATTCTGTAATTCCAAATAAAACATCCTTAAAATAAAGTTTAAACTTGTCATAAGTATTGTTCAGAATAAAGTGACAAATACCTTGCCATAGACGCCTGGCGTACTCACAGGACCAGATTCAGAGGAACTGTTACAGAAAGTGCAGCGGTATCAATATCCTTTTTATATTTAATCAAAAATGACTCAACTGGGTAATAGTGGTGACTAATCTTAAAGGAAACCTCTTTTACATTGTTTACTAGAAAATATTAAGGAAAGGAAGAACTTAAGGTGCGTTCAGAGCGAACGCGATATTTCAGATGCAAAGTGTTTACACCCTGCACCACTTCAATTTGGAGAAGCTTCAGCGGCGTGGAGCTCCTCTAATTTCTGGCTTGCACTTTTTATTCTATCTTTATTTGTTTTTCAAAT
>NW_015151600.1:110319-114616 GCF_000732505.1 Cyprinodon variegatus
TGCTCTGTTTACAATTTGTTTACAGGAATCAGAGCAGGGCTTTCAGGCGGCTGCTCCAAATATTGAATTATTTTTTTCTTAAGACACTGTTTAAGAAATGTGGCGGCATCCTTGCCAATATTCTGCCTCAGTGGGTCCCTGCATAATGGCCTTTCCTTATCAGTTTGAGGAAGTGGACTGGTTAATCTTGCTGCAAAGCTCCCCCAAAGCATAACACATCCTCTGCCGTACTTCACAGTTGGAATGATGTTCTCAGACTTCAAAACTTTTGCCTATTTGCTCTAAATGTTTGGTTTTGCACCAGATTTTAGTTTTATTTACAAAGATGACAGAACATGCCACCTGTGTATTTTCATGTTCTTTTTGAGCAATGGCATATTGGAAAGAGTTTGAGTCCATTTGAGTCCATCTTAATCAGGCACAATGCTTTTCTTTCTAAACTACATTGCTGGAAAGGTTGATGTTACTTTTTCACACATCGTTTTATGAGCAGCTGAACATTGTTTTTCTTTTCTGTGAATGAGGATTACCTCAAAAGGCACCAGTATTTACCTTAAATCAGTAACAGAAGATTGTAAATTGGGACATATTTTGAAGATCTGAAAGAATATGGTCTCTAAACTAAAATCAAAACTTGCTTTAACCCTCTGAGTTGATGCTACTCCAGTCTGATTGAAAGTTCATGTGTAAAAGCGGGTTCTTTGAAAGGAAACCAACCAATAAGTGGTCCGCTATCCCCTAAAGGAAGAGAGGTCAAGTATTCAGAACCATTTCTGAAGCTCGTTAAAGGCTTCAGAGAGGATGCAGTTTCACGGAACCTTGCAAATGAAAAAATGTTCCCAAAATGATGAGATGATCACTGGATGTATTGTTTATCGTTCTTCGGACAACCTTTTCATTATAATAACTTTAAATATTCACTCATTATGGTGGAGAACAGTATTTTCTACCTTTTTAAACTCACTGATTAGAATTCTGTAAGTCCCTGTTTTGGTTTTAAGTGCTTTGGTTTAGGATTGGTGGGCTGCTCTAGATAGTTAGTTATTTTTTTATTTTGCAGGAATATCACCCAGAAACACCAACCTCCTTAGAACTTAACTTTGTACAATCTATAACATCTATGTTTCCAGTTATCCATTTGCTACTGAAGTAAATACAACATAAACCATGCATTCAAACTACTGCTCCTTGAAAGCTAGAGCTTGTCTAATGTGACATTTTTTCCTATCATTTAATTCTAATGGGTTATAAGAGGATCTAATTGAAGGGGAGGAAAAAGACTGAGAGCCAGAAAGAGTCTGAGAGCTCAGATAAGGAGAGGAAATTAGCGTTTCCCTCTGCTTTACTCCTCTAAGGTTCATCTGAAGTGCAGTAGGATAGCAGGAGGGGCTACTGCTGCTTGGATGTTTTTTCAGCTCTGTTAGTTGTTTTTTTTAAATCATATGTTTCTTTCTTTAATTAAATTATTCTTGCTTGTCTGTTTCCTAATCTCTGCCCTTTTTTTTTAACCATAAATGCCACTTATAACCTTTGTTATTACTAGCCGCCATCTCTGTTGGGTTTCGGTATTTCTCTGCAACATGAGATAGAAACAACACCGGAGGAAAGGAGACAGATGTGACAGCAGCAGCTGTATTCTATGTCTTTAACTGCAGCTTGTAGCGTGATATAATGCACCAGGGTTCAGGTGAGAAGCCGTTGATCTTGATTAGTGAGAAAATCCCTGCTTAAGGGTCGATAGGATGTTTTTTTTTTCAGGACCCGGGGGGAATTATTTCTCTTCCCTCCTTTACCTTTTCTTTCTTTGGGCGTTTTGCTCATGGAATGAAGCAGACACTGTGTCACCTCCCACCCATTTCCACCATTTGCTATAGAAGTGTGAAACAAAAATGAAGGAACGTGTAAGTAAACGCCTGCTGCATCAGTGGGAGCTGGTGTTTGGAGTTTATGTTAAAGAATAATTCTCTTCCATTAGGAAAGACAGAAATAGACATATTTCCTTTTCTCATTTAAAGTAGTAGGGAAGTCATATTTAAATGTCAAATCATTCTGGCTTAAACATGTATGTAAATTAGGTTTGTCACGATACTAAACTTTTCAACTCGATACCGATACTAAGTAAAATATTTGATACTCGATACCCTTTTCGATACCACAAGAATAAAAACAAAGACTCTAAAATTCAACAGAAATATTTTCATTACTAAATAAATACAAGAAATAAATAAAAAAACAATAAGAATAATTTTTTGAGGTTGTATGCTGTGCACAATATTAAGCAAGCTTGATAAAAAACTTACAAAATTAAAATTAAGTGTTCCTTCCTTGGCTATGCTTTGCAGACATAACAATGACACTAGCCAAACCGGTTAAAAAACAAAAATCATTCTCAGCAGCTGAACCTGTTACAAAAAAGTCTGAAACTGAAAAATGCACAGAATTATTCAATCACACAGTGTTCAGAAAGTGCATTTTCCACTATTCTGCACTTTAGATGGCTGTATCGATACTTTTGAAAATGAGTATTGTATCCGGAAAAAACGTTTCAGTATTGATACTTTTTTGAGTATCGATACTTTTGACAACCATAATGTAAATGTACTCTTTATCAGATGGGGGTGGGGTTCCGTTATCTTATAAAGACCAGTAATTCAGCCTGGACACCTAAATTCGGCCAATCATACATCAACAGTCATCTTGATTCATATGTGGCAGCTAATATACGCAACGGTTGAAACAAGACTCGTTTCCTTTCCTTTCCCATTGAGTTCCGTCCCAGTGTTCACGGGGATGGTCGCCTGTGTCTTCAGCAGGCGTAGAGCTAACAGAACTGGCAGCGTTGCGAGGCAAGGGCTCAAACATGCACGGCTGTAAGCCTTCTACACCAAACCAAGCTTCTGCCGCCCTGGGGGTCCTCTTCCACAACCACTTTGTCCCTGTTTTCCTCCTCTAAATAAAAAAAAATGTATGACGGAGACTCAACCATGACCTCCGACACAAAACTTCCTTGACAGTGTCGTTTTTAAGTGACCAATTTAGTGCTATATGTTCCCAATGTAATTTACCATTGGGAACCTACAAAAAAAATAAAAAAAGATTCTTCTGAGAAACCGGCCACAACCAAACTTGCTTGCGAGCCTTCCGCCACAAGAATCCCGCCCTCTTGATAAACGACCAATCACATTCACTTTATTCACCCATGTAAAGTCGTGCACCACTCGGGAGAATTTGGAAATGCAACGGTTGAAATAGCCGTTTCCCTACAACTTTAACTTACTTTTAATAAAAACTTTTAACGAATCTTACTGTATTGTCTGTATAAAGTGCCTTGAGATGACATCTGTTGTATAAATGAACTAAATTGAATTGATTAATTATGCCAGTAGTGGTTTAAGCACTTAGGGTTAGGCAGCAAGAGCAACTTTATCACTCTGTTTTTATTTGAGTGTCCAACTAAGCTTATTGAAAATACTTTGGTCAGAGATCTACGGCGTGTTTGTCAAGCATCTGGTCTGTAATAAAAAATATGATTTTAAACCATATACAGCTATGTGGAGTTTTGTCAACTCACATTTACTCACATATTTTTTACTAAAACATTGTTTCCAACATGTCCAAAACAACTAGTCAATTTATCTTTAAAATATCAAAATGAAGAACAGGGAAGATTTGCAGGCTACTGCAGGAAAACTGAATGCTTGTCAGAGACATGTCAACGCCTGTTGGTCCCTGGAGGCATAGAACCTGATTTTTCCGACACGTTCCACCCTGCGGCTGTCCACTCCTCTGGTGTCGTGGTTTCTGCTAGCTCGGCTCCAATTGTGTGCTGTAATACTATGGCAACAATATGGCCGCCACCGAGTCTCCCCGCATCTTTCATCCCCAAGAATAATGAGTGGCTTCAGGAGGCTTTGTTTTCAGCAAATTACTGCACTTGAGGGAAAGTAGGGAGAAAGTGATGAAGGAGAAAGGAAAGCACGTATGCTGTAAAGAGGAAATAAATGAATGTGGCACTAAAGTCATTATCGGAGGCAATAAAGGGAAGTGATGCTGCAAGGGCAAGAAGGACAGAGATGAATGTCCAAAAATAAAGGTGTGGACTTTAAATAAGCTGAGGAAGGACAAAATATAAAGGACGTTCATTATGAGAGAGTAGTTTAATTCAATTCAGTTTATTTATAAGGCGCCAATTCATAACACCTCATCCCAAGGCACTTTACTGTTCACCAGATCATCCAGTCAAATTAGTTTTTATCTAAGGAAAAACAGATGATTGAATCGACTCATTGACTCAAAG
>NW_015151600.1:114744-121652 GCF_000732505.1 Cyprinodon variegatus
ATAAAAAAGGAGCAGAGATACATTACTGCTTCCGGCATTACGATCACAATGTGATAATAGACCTGAGGACATGTTCTAGTTAATAGTGCTACAGGTTTTAGTACTCTATTAAGCTCTATCCTCTTAGCTGTCGGTTTTTAGCAAGACGTTAAAGCACATCTGCGACTTATTTAGTAGCTGCATTAATAGCTACCATCTGACTTTCTTGTAGTTTAGTGTTTCTGCCTGTAGATGGCGCCATGTCTGTATCTGTTAGCTCATCTAGCCCAGTGCTGGGATTCTATTTAGGCCCAAAGAGGAACAATCAAAACACGATCAGGACAGACGCTTGGAGCATATAGCCTTATTTTATCATAATCAAATGGATTATGGTCTTTTTGGTTTAAGCATATAATGTTTAAAGTTTCACATGTAAGTGAAATGTTAGTTGCATTTGCTGCATTTTCTATTGCATAAAAAAAACACTTAAATATTTTTACTTCACTATACCTTTTATTTTTCTAGTATTATTCTTATTTGAGAACATTTTATGGCTGTTAGTCTCCAGTTACTTCACAGCATGATAAACATATGATCATTTTAATCATAAATGCTTCTGACACATGCACACACATCTGGTTTGTGAACAAGTTTCATTGTTTTCTGTCACTGAAGTTGTTTTCTCCTTTCTAACATGCATACATTTCCTGCTGTAAATTTTTGGTTTCAAGGGTTTTACGCTTTGGAAACTCAAACTTAATTGTGTCTCCACCTAACAATATAATTTTTTTTTTTTTAAATGGGTAAATAGTTGAGGCTGCAAAAGGTCCTCTCCTTTTTTTGTCCGTGGTGTGGTGAGGGAGGGAAGCATCTGCTCTGCAACAAGCAAACATAACTTGTGTCATGAGGTGATAGAACATTATGGTTTAACTGTATTAGCAGCGCTTCTGTTGAATTAGCTTCAACTGCCCTGAATGAACTGCTGCGTGTGTAAAACATCTTTACTTAAGAAACATGGATTGACAGCAGGCATTTTAAATGACAGGTGATTTATTTATAAATTTTTTGTTTAAATAGAATAAACTTTATTAAATCTGTGCATTGTTATTGCAGCCCTGAATACAATGATATCATAATGATGATTGGGATTAAATATATCATTATTATTTATTTCATTTCAGAGGAATTTGAGCTTGTAGCTCAGCATACTGTAAATATCTTGGATTATTAATTCCTTTTATCCAAATACCACTTTGCTTGGCTATGGTTTCAACCTACAAAATGGTAAAGCATCAAACATGTTGGGCTAACTCAAATAACCGGATTAACTGTGATTGATCGATTATTTTTGACCAATCAAATCCCTACATACAGTATTGGTTCTGAGACTATAAAAATGTTACTTGCTGAAAGAATACCATTGTTATACCACTATAGGAGAAAAAAACTACAGAAAATCAAAGCATATATATATATACTAAATTGTGTGTGTGCAGTAAACCACTCAGAGAACCAGGATAAAGGTTGAACAGTCTTATTGAAAAGATCAACTGGGATTAGATTCAGCAAACTCAGTGTACTGGTGAACTGGAAGTTAGTGGAGAAAACTGAATCCAGTCGGTGTGGGTTTATCCAGAGGTAGGAACTTGGAGAGCGGACAGGTTTTGACTTGGTTGGATCCTGAGGAGCTATGGAGCGGACTGTCCCTTGGAAATCCAGGAGGACTTGAAGGGAACTTGTGGAGGTTTATCCCCTGCTCAGTGTGAGACTCAAAACAATCCTTCCAGGGGAAGAAGGCCAAAACATCCAGCTGCAGGATGGCTTCCCCAAACTGGCAAACACTCTTGCGTTGAGGTAGTGACAGTCCACTGCTTAAGTACTCCTCCCAATAATGATCCAACGAGACGCAGGTGTGCAGGGAGGACCAACGAGGACAGGGCACCACCTGGTGGTGGAGGGAGAGACAAACACAAACAACAGACCACACAAACTGGATTCCTGACAACCTGATTTTGCCTGGTTTTGCCATTTGCAATAATGCTAAGGTGCAAAAGTAAGAATAATTTTCCAAATTCCCAATTTTTGTCTATTTAGAAATGTTAATAAACCTAAAGAATCCTTTTTTTTAGATTAATTGGTTTATTAAAATGAAAGTCAATAGATCAAGTGATAGCTGCGATCTTACGAACATGTTTAATCACTATGTTTCTAACTAACATGCCGTTGTTACGATCACATATAGATGGGAAGGACTGAGAGTAAACACTGTTTAATAGCAGTTTGCTGTTCATTGTTCTCCATGTTTCAGCTGTTCTTTGGGGCTGTATTTGTAGCTCAAAGCTTATAATGCGTTGGAATGCTTTCTGTTGTTTTTCTTCATCGCTGCGGCCACTGTATCTGTAATTATTCTGAATAGTTCCCAAAAACTCTGACATGACTGACGTTTTGAGGGCGTTGGGATGCTCTGCGGACCACCACTGTAAGCTGCATTTTTATATATTCAGGGTTGTGTCTTCTTTTCTGTTTTATAGAGTCTTGGTATAGTTGTTATTCAGATCCAATTAATGTACCATATCGGATGAGTCAGTTGACTGATGGTGGCCTGCAGGAGAACTCCTGGTGGTCTGCTGCTGGTGAGCGGATTAACAGATGAACTAGCTGGCCGGAGGTCTATCCTGCTGGCCCCCCTGACTGATTGCTTGGCGACCTGCTTGCTGAAATATCTGACTGCCTTGTTGGTTTCTGAGGCAGAGTCTGCCTGAGCAGCTGATTGACAGTGACTCCAGGGACTGGTCGACTGGCTGACCCCGTCATCTCTATGAGATTCAAAGCTGGCTCTTCTGAGACTCTGGAAGCAAAAAGAAAAAATACTGCTGATAAAAAGCTGCCATATAAAAGAAGAAAATTGTGGATATTTGTGGTTGAATTCTTTTTTTTTTTTTTTTCACAGAAAAGCAAATTCATTTTACAGCACTTTCAGCTCAGCTTAACATATAAGCAGCTAGATATACTTTAGAGAACTGTTTATAAAACAGCTATGTTTTAGAAGTAAATTTCTCCAAACAACCAGTTTCCTAAGTTAACATGGAATAAGATATACTGGAAGGCCTTTAGTAAAAACAGTTTCTGTTTAAAACTCATCAAATTGTTATGTTTAAAAGTTGGAGTTTGGCAGGAAACCATTTAACCTGCAGGCCTTGTTTTGACTTGAAATATGTTGAATCAATTTGACTGTATGATATATATTTATGTGTTTATGTACCTACTACAAGGAGAGAGGAAGGAGGTGGCAACCTGTAATGATAGGAACTGGTAGTAAGTAAGCAACATTATTTTTACCAGTTGAAACATGTTCCATGCATTGGGTAGTCCAGTGCTTCATAAAGTAGGTGGCCTGCCCCCTAGGGGGATACTAATGTATTTGCAGGGGGCACATGGTAGAAATAAATTAAATAAGTAACCAATTTTTAAAGGTAATCTTTAAAAAATATATAATTGTAATTTACAGTTTTTTGTTTTTTTTTACTGTCAAAAAAAAAAAGTCTTGTAAAGCAGATGGAGGGGACTAGAGATAAAAGGTTTGGGAACAGACAGGGTTAGTTTAAGAACCCTCAGGGGGGAAAGACTCGCACATAACCGACTGTTGGGGCAGCCAGATGCCATTTTTTTATTTTTTGACTACAGTAAGTTTTTGTTATCAACCTCATGCAATAGTTTGCAGTCAAACTGGTCAATACAAGGTCTTTTTGTTAACATGAAAACACCTCAAAGCATGTGTTGATGTTACCTAATTCAACACAGAGCTTGTGTTCAATCTGTTTAAGCTGCAAATCAGAGAGTGTTTTCTTTAGTTGCCGTGGTTTTCTTCCTGCATCTTTGCATAGGCAACAATAGAGTCATTCAAACACAGGTTGGCCTTTAAAGCATTCTCCTGGTATGACATCTTGATGATGTTTGTGATTTTAGAAATCATTTCCATCCTTCTGAATCTCTTATAAAGTCACTGAATAATTCAACTATGGAGTAAAGCAGCTTTAAAATTGGCAACAAATTGTATTCTTACATTTTGATCACCTACATATCTGTCAGGCTCAGAACTGAAAGATCCAGTATTCAAGGAGGAAAAACAACTTTCTCAGAAAGTTTATTGAAAACACAATCGGGGTAGCGGCATCGGTGTCTAAGGCAGGAACCTCTGCTGGGAGAGACAGCAGATTAGTGACCATGTCTTTCGGGAAGGGGATGATCACGAACGTGTGAGTCACTAACCTGGTCTTATAGTTCAGTCTGAATTCAGAGGTAGAGGGCTGGTTGCCAACGTGGCATTGCGGTCGCTGTATAGAGAGTTCCAGACGCTGATGTGTTGGTGGTCGGAGGACAGGTAGGAGATCAGAACCAAGCAGACTAATGTAGGCAGGATGATCCAGAGAGGGAAGCCAAAGTCGGTGACGTGGTCGGTTGTCAGAGCCAGGAGGTCAGAGATCTGGTGAGGTGCCGACAGAACATAGTGCGGCTGACAGGCTAGACAAGGGCAGGTAGGCTCAGGGATTGGGAGACTGTTCCGGTCGGTTCACAAGCAGGCAGAGATCAGGCAGGAATCAGAAGACAGGTCAGACAAACAGATTAGATGGGGAAAGGCTGGCTCAGGGATCAAGAGGCAGAACAGGTCAGGATCAGGTAGTCAGAACACAGGAACACTGAAATATTCTGGCACTGATGACTGGTCTGAAGGCTTGTTAAATAGAGAATGAAGCAGACAGATCAGATAAGCGCTAACAATAACTGGCAGAGCTAAGCAGATGTTGGAAATGAGTAATCAGACCCGACATCAGCGCTGAGATCATGACAATATGAGTCTCGCATCAAAGGACCAACCTTTGGTAATAAGACGGTACCGTTTGTCTATATTTGGTTTCACTGTGTGGTTCACTTGTACAAAAATATATTTTCCACTGAAGAGGTGTCAGTAAGAAACTCACATCAGTCCTGAAAAACTGCAGGAGGAATGATGTGAAAATCCCAAAATTTTCTTTACTATTTTCTTAGTTGGCGCTGGCTGATGAAGCAGTTTACTCAGCAGTGCAGCTGGTATTTTTGGTGCTCCAGATAATACAACAGCTGCCAAAGATGGGAAAAAGATAGGAAAACGTCATGTCATGATTGTAAGTTCAGTTGACCAAGCTTGGCTGAAGGGAAGCACTAAGGTTCAGTGACGTGGGAATGATGGAGGAATAATCACTTGATCTCATTATGTTGTATATAATAATCCAAGCCTGTGACCCGCTTGTTTGGGTCTGTTCTGAGTTCCAGCTGGGTTTGTTTTGAATGACGGCACACAGTTTGGTTCCTTGCTTGGACCAATTTTCCATAAACACACTGAAAAAAAAAAAAAGGATCTCTTTCTTTTTTTTTGTCTTTTTGAGCATTTGAACAAAAGAGGGCAACAATTTTCTGTCTAATTCACCAAAGTAGAATAAGCCTGATTTGGAGAAGAATAGGTCCAGTTAATGTAGTCATGTGTAAAGCACTGTTTGCTTTAATATAAGAATAACTATTTTTGTCTTTGTTGCAACATAATTAAAGATGTAGTCATGCTTTTATGAGCACTGCATGACTCCACATTACCTAACAGGAGCCCAAAATGGAAGGTTTAAGGCTGCAGTCACAGATTATTCTGTTACTGGGTCCATGTTAGATTACAGTGAATGAGATTCAGAATGCTTATATGAGACTATTGAAAGCTGTTCTACAGGACATTCAAGAAATATATCTAGCTTGTATCGTAAAATCATTTACATATTCGTTTTTTTTTTGTAAAGGCGCTTATTCGCCTGAGTTTAAGTAAAAGAAGCGTTGGGTTTGAGGTTTTTTCTCTAGATCCATAAATGGGAATTTCGATGATGCAAAAGTTAGAAAAACATTAGTAATATCAGCCATTTTTTTAATCTGTTATATGATCTTGAAACATCTATTTTTATACAAATCTTTTATATTTTCACCCCTATTTTCATGTTTTCACCTCAAGAGCAAGAATTTTTTTTTTTTTTTTGGGGCTGGAAAATGTATTGCTTTTGCAATATAATCAATTTTTGAAAATATAATCTTCATTTAACAAAGGGACTTCATTTATGGTCACATGACATTTAACAGGAGTAATAAACTACCTTTTGTTGTCTAGCACTTTAGGTTGCAGTAATGTGTTTAAAGGGGGGTTGCTGCCAGACAGAAGGGAAGAACAAGCTGCAGCTAGCTCCATCCATCCCAGTTGAAATCAAATCGAAATAACATTTAAATCTGCATTTTAATTCTTGTGTCTCTTTATTTACAGTATAAGAAATACAGGAAATCATTTTATGCGTTCATGACTTCAACTGGTTTTTGTTTTTTAGGATGAAGAGGAAGAAATCAAGCTGGAAATCAACATGCTAAAGAAGTATTCCCATCACAGAAATATAGCCACGTATTATGGAGCCTTCATCAAGAAAAGTCCACCAGGCCACGATGACCAGCTCTGGGTAAGTTCACCTCATTACTTGCCTTACTTTTACCTCATCACTCTATTATGCATCAGCTTTGTGTTGCAGTGACGTAAAAATAAATTCAGCACTAAGCAATGAATGTAGTTAAATCCCTTGAATTATTTGAAGCTCGACTGATAGATTTATCTGAAAATAGATCAGTAAAATCAGCAGATTACGGTATATATAATCTGCTGGATCACACCATATCTATATAATCACACCATATATGGTATACTATGCAAATAGATCATGACCAGGACTAATTCAGAACATGGTTCACAACTGTTGTAGCAATAACTAAAAATACAATATATTATATGTATATATATAATATATACATATATATATATATATATATATATATATATATATATATATATATATATATATATATATATATATATATAT
>NW_015151600.1:121689-122976 GCF_000732505.1 Cyprinodon variegatus
GCAAGAGTATCGAATCATGTTTATCTTTCTGTTCCTGGACGTAATTCGGACTCCCGTGCTGCGGTGGCGCTAAACCTATTTTGCCCTCCTACCTCGCTTCCTTTAGCCACTACCCTCTTTCCGCTTTCACATACACTCGCGTTAACACAGAGGCAATATTTTTCTTCTGTGAATGAGGTTTTCATAGGCCTAGGTGGAGTACAACGTTGCTACTTCTGTCATTTTCTGTTGCTTTTCAAATAAAATGCATAACGGTATTACAGTTTTCATTGATTTATTTCAAATTTGAAACATTGTCTAGCCTTTAAGGTAAAACAAATTAAAAGTAATAATAATAACAATAATTAATCCAATCATATTGTGCTGTATTCTTGAGTATCGAAAATAATCAAATCATTGGTTCTTAAATTGATTCTGAATCGAATCGACATCATAGGTGGGATTTACACCCCTAGTGTGTGTTTATATTGTGGAGTTAAGAAGCTGAGGCAGAGGCATTTCTTGCAAGACAAAAGGTTCAAATTTATTTAAGGTCTTCAGACGGAAAGATAGAGCTCTGACTGAGGCATTCTCAGACATTTATTCCTTACAAAATACCAACACACACACTCGCCCCAGGGAAACCAACCCACCCCCTGCCAAAAGAACTTTCTCACATGTGAACATTAAAGCAAAACAACTTGAGTTCATCAAGGCCATTCCCTGTTAGGTTAATATATCTTTCACTGGATCTCCTTAAAACCCTTCATGCCATGAAGGAAGCTGAGTAACGCATTCTTATCTCTCATGACCTTCATTTGGAACCTGTGAGGCTAAGATCAGACATATCTCAACATGTTTTCCTCCACAATATAAATATAAATATATATATTTCCATAGATATATAAATACACAGTATATATATAAAACCCCATACCAAGAGAAAAAATAAAAGCAGAATAAGCGCATTGTATGTATAAAGATAAAAAATATAATAGAATTGTTATAATAAAACGGTAAAAGCCAACAGTAAAATAAAACTTTAAAAAAATAATAAAAGAAGAAGAAAAGATATATTCATGTAGAAATATTTAATGAATTATCAACAGCACCTTACTGTCGGTTCATACCTGCCCTTGGCTTTTCTGATCGATGGCAACGTCGCCTTGTCGTTTGTTTTCAGTGTCTGAGTCGATAAGTACAGGGATTAAAAAATGTAATCACTTGAGGTGTGGGAAATAATCGTTTTGGCGATATATCGTGATATTCGGCTGCCCAATATAATATCGATCTTTCACTTCTTAGTAT
>NW_015151600.1:123443-164714 GCF_000732505.1 Cyprinodon variegatus
GCAGAAGGTGACCCACTAAGACAGGCATCCCCAAAGTCGGTCCTCAAGGGCCGCTGTCCTGCAGGTTTTAGAGGTTTCCCTGATTTAGCACAGCTGATTATGATGATTGGAGTTGAGCAAAAGCCTGTTAATCAGCTATCAATTAAAATCAGCTGTGCTGAAGCAAGGAAACCTCTAAAACCTGCAGGACAGCGGGCCTCGAAGACCAACTTTAGGGATGCCTTCCTCATTTGCATAATGAGGCAGAAATGCAAACAGAAATGTAAAAACGACATGCAGAAATAAGTAGCATGGAAGAAATTAATAGGTTAAAAAATACAAAGGAAGAATAAAAGAGTCAAAAATATTATAACATGCACATAAATAAATACTTAAAAAAAAAATTAACAAATAAAGTTGAAGATTATAACGGACAATAAATGAATAAAGTAATTATTACAAAGGCGAATTAATAAAGCTAATTAAAAGAGATATATAAATATATACATTTATGTCTCACTACATGATTTAATTTCTACCTAAATTTAATTGTATGCTTATTTATCTATTGAACATTTATTTATTTATGTATTTATTTTTAAATATGGTAGAGCTGGTCCTCCGTACACCAAGACCCTGTTGTTTTTTTTTTTTTTTACAGCTGCTTCTTTAACCACGTTTAACGGTTTCCACAAAAAGACCTGGGTGCATGTTACTTTTATGATAATTATATTTTCTACCAACCGTCTCTTAAGATGTGATCTGTCCCTTGAGTGGAAGCATTTAGCCTGCGTTTAAGGCAACGTGTTTATCATGTATAAACACAGAGAGCATGTCTGCAGAAATTCAGGGACTTGTTCTAATAAAGGTGTAACTGCAATAAATAGAAATGAAATGTGGATCATTATACACATTTCTATCATATAGGAGTGTTTCCTTGTTTTTTAAACCATTCTAAACATGAATGGCAAAGCTTTTCTGGATCTGCCCTCTCTAAGCTGGAAATAAAAGTTGAAAGAAAGTTGCAGGGGAATATCTGTCTACACACAGGAGAGAGAATAAGAAAGCAAAGAGAAAAGGTGAATAAAAATGCATCTGGAAGTTTTCTTATTACTAGGTTTAAAGCATTTGGGTCAACAGAGAAAGAATATGATGTAGCACCGCTCATCAGGACAAACAACTCCAATTAAATGACCCGGAAAATGAGCAGCTGTGTTTACATAATGTTCAACACACTGGCCTTCAGATTTGACAAAAGAGGCAATTTAAAGAAGTCTGCTGAATCTGGTACCTGAATGCTTCAGATAATGACGGCGTTTCTGGATGAATGTTTCTGGAATGCTGTAGAACTGCGGCTTGTTGGTGAAAAAGGGAAGAAAGCTTCATGACAGATTCAAACCTAAAGCTTCTACTTAAATAGATAATCACTTGTGCTTTGATGAGCAGTTAGCTTGATCTAAGTTTATTTTATGCAGAATTTTCAGGCTATAATAAACTATAAGTGAAAAGAGTTCTGTTTAGTTTTGCAAGGAACTGCTTGACCCAGACATACAAGTCAGTAGTAGAACCTTACAGTGTTTATTTCTGTTTTCACATTTTCTGAAAGTCATAGTAACTAATTAGAACAATGAAATATAAATCCTACCTATAAAAATATAATGCATTGTAATTGAAATGGATGTCTATTATTTATTGATTTCTCCCAGTTTATTGCTTCTTCTTTCATCAGTAAATATGCACCAGTCAGAATTTTGCAAACATTTGACCATTTGATTCATATTTCAGCCAATTAGGATTAAACACAGAGGCAGCTTGGTGCCAGTTAGGTGAAAACTTTTGCCTTCCTCTGTCAGTCGCTGCATATTTTAAATGGATTGGAAAAGATTTTTCCGTTCAGTTTTCTGTTCTCTGACAATCAGCTGTAATAGGATCCTCACTGCGTTTAGGATGTTTGTAATAATGTGGCTTCTTGAAATGTTTGTAGACGTTTTAGTTAAAAAAAAAGGTAAGAGTTGTAGTTGGTCTATATGGGCAGTGGTAGATCATTTTGGATTGTATTTTTCTCTCCTTCAGCTCGTCATGGAGTTCTGTGGCGCCGGCTCAATCACCGATCTGGTGAAAAACACCAAGGGCAACACTCTGAAGGAGGACTGGATCGCCTACATCTCCAGGGAGATCCTCAGGGTTTGTAACCGAAACGTTTAATACCTCATGAGTTTCCACATAACGTACACATATGAAATGTTTTTTGGAGATACGTTTGTGTGATATTATTTTTAATGGTGTGTTTGTGCAGGGGTTAGCACACTTACACGCTCATCACGTGATCCACCGTGACATCAAGGGACAAAACGTGCTGCTGACTGAAAACGCTGAGGTCAAGCTGGGTAAGAGCTTTTACCTTTAAGATGAGAGGAATAGTGTGCAGCACATGTTGCCAGACACTGTAAGATGTGCTGCACATTTTCAACACACATGATTCACCTAGATAAGGGAAAATATTTAATATTTTAAAAAAACCTACCTTGCTGTATGACATCTGTGGGAACCTTCCATCAGTCCATCTTATCTTTATTTCTTTAACTGTTTACAATTAAATTACCATTCATGATCAGAGCCCTCTCTGTGAACTCTCTGATTGCTGTCCTGTGACACTAAGTGTAAGCCACGTGTTTCCACTGCAGCCATGATAGAACACTAGAAGGGCACAATGGATGGAGATCAGGAAAACGCAGAATCTAGAGCTCCAAACCCGAGGATCAGCAATAAACCCGGTGAAAGTCTGATATATAAATATGTAGAAGAGGCTTACATTTCAGTTATTCCTTCCACATTCAGGCCTTTTTCCAACAGGGTTTCTTTTTTTTTTTCTCTGGCAGCAGTGGAAACATTTTATAATTACGTTAGCCAGCACTAAAAAGATTGGTTCTATAACTGCCTTATAGACAAGCTGTCAGCTAAGCTGCTGCAGCAGCAGAAACAGGTTCTTTGTTCGGTTTACTTTGAAAATGAATACATTTTTTGAATTGTTCAGCGACTGACTGAACATTTTGAGCTAAACTAACAAGCTTATATGAAAATATTTCTTATTAACTCCTCAGGTGGGAAGCAAGTACTTATATTTATTGGTCTTTTTAGGAGTAGTTTGACTGCATGATAGATGTGTTCAGTTCTGTGCCACCAATTGACCCTTCAATTAAACTGTAGCACCCCGAGCAGAAGTACCTCACTGTTTGGTGATCACAGAACTAATGAAATCTATGTGTATATATATATATATATATATATATATATATATATATATATATATATATGTATATGTATACATATATATATAATCTATAGATCTATATATAGATCTATAGATCTATATATACATCTATATATTGCACTTGCTGATATTGCACTTCTGGTTAGACCTAAACTGCATTTCATTGCCTTGTACCTGTACATGTGTAATGACAATAAAGTTTTATCTAATCTAATATATTAAAAAAAGACACATATTAAAAAAAGAGACCATAATGACGTACAGTAGTACGTCTTTCATTGAGCAAAATCTCTTCCTCCTGCAGCCAAAGTAAGTTTATAAAGAGAGCTTGTAACGGCTTTACCAATATGTGAAAAGTAATTGGTTGAAATAGTTTTAAATTAGAAATTAACCTACGCACTGGTAATGACCATACGGATTATGTCATTATTTAACCTTTCAGCCTGACCATTGCATCTTTTTTCTATCTTCTTCTCTTTGTGCTCATTCCTTTATCATTCTGTCAAAAAGGCTCAAATACTGGTATTCAATATTCCTATTAAAAATAACTTAAAATTTTGAGAGCACTGCTGTTGTCATCTTTAGGTCACTTATTTATTTACAGAATTGGGAGCTGCTATATATACGAATGTATTTGTGGAAAACACACAAAGTGTGAAGGATGCAGAACGGATTATTACTGTTTTTTTCCCCGCAGTGGATTTCGGTGTGAGTGCTCAGCTGGACAGAACAGTAGGTCGAAGGAACACATTCATTGGGACGCCTTACTGGATGGCCCCAGAGGTTATTGCTTGTGATGAAAACCCCGACGCTACCTACGACTACAGGGTAAGGAGGCTTCAGATGGACAGAAGAGATGAAAACATTTTAATGTCACCATCAAAACTTTTTTAGACCACAAAAATATTAATAAATCAAGTAATTTTCTTCCATTTAATGAGAAAAAAGATTATATACCTCAAACATCTGTGATTGTACGTTTTAATACCTGTGTTTGTTCTTGGTCTGTTCTCTGTCTTCCAGAGTGACCTGTGGTCCTGTGGAATCACAGCCATAGAGATGGCTGAGGGAGCTCCCCGTAAGTACAACCTGCGTGTTTTACTTCTCATTTATTCTTTTACTTTAAAGAAAACGGGATGCATTGCATTGGATGAGCTAAACATTGTGTTATAATAACAGGGAAAAAGGAATGATCAGTATTTGATTAACTTAATGAATGAATGAAATGTTGCGGACGATCTAAAAACAAAAAATTGATTTTTTTTGTGTAATGCCACAATTTTGGCTCCCCAGAGCTTCCGTAGCTGTAGTTTTACTCCCATAGTGCAGTTTGGCAAGCTACCGGTGAGGATGGGAAGTTAGTCTGGAATAAAGGAATAAAATCATCCGTTGTTTTTAACTGGTTTGGGTTTGCTGCGACAGACGTGAAGCAAGAAACCCCACGCTGCAACATTTACCTAAAGGCCCCACAAACATTTTCAGCATCCTAAACAGAATCTAAAACATGGCAGTCTCTCTGGGATAACCAACCTCGAACAAACCAACAAAACTCAGCTAGAAGCCCAGGCTGGAGGGTGACGAAAACAAACATACCAAACACCGATGGGAAATGTTTGTGGAAACTAGGGTAATTAGCATTAGCTATAAGGATAGGACTTTTCTAATGGTAAAAAACTGACTTTATGTGGCACTTTTCTGATCATGGAATGATTTTCTTACTAATATGCTGGATTACTTTTTTATCTGTGGACCCGATCCAGCTCTAAAATGGTGGTATCAGCATCCGCAAGTACCAACAAATAGGACACCGATACCATTTTGATGTTTGTATGTCACTTGAACGCAGCCTTTTCTCTACCGACACTCACTAGCGTTAACTATCGCTATTACCCTCTTCAAGACCAATGAGAGTAATTTCACTTTCTTACTGTTGCACTAGTATTATAGGTGTTATATAAGTTCATGAAAGTTGCACTATTTTGGCATTTGAGAGCCAAAACTCAGGGTTTAAAAGAGGTTATTAAATTATTAATGTAATTTTACTGTCTTACTGTTGAAGTACTGTTATACATGGTATAATTTCACGAATGTCGCACTATTTTGGCCTTTGAGAGCCAAAAGTTTATTCAACTATTGTCACCCATTCCAGGTAGCCAATAAAAAGTTTTCCTGCTTCACAAAGGTAGGCAGCAGCACGACAAAGCCATGATGGCAATTATTTTAAATCCAAGTAGTATGCAGTTCTTCATATATACACACACACATCAATTTCAAACAGATGGTATCGGTATCGGCCGATACAATGAAATGGCATCGGTGCATCATTAAATGGAATATAAACAATCTAAGATGGGATTTATAATACGGCCTCAGGAATGCTTCAAAGGAAAGAAGTCGGAGCTTTATTTTAGAAATTCTGATTTAACTTGCTGCTATATCTTTTTTAATTGTCCTTTGGTGCTCATGCCAAAAAAAGAAAATTAAAAACAATCTACTGGACTTTGTTTCCAAGTTTCAAGACGTTTAGCTTTCCCAATTTAAAATGTAATGGAATAGCGTTGAGTACGAGTTACGACCGTATAAAACCTCAAACTCAACACTGTTCCTGACATTTTGAATTAAGAAAGCTTCTTGAATGGGAAGCGAAACGTCTTCTAACTTGGAAACAAAGTCCAATAGATTGTTTTTCATTTTCTATTTTTGGAATGACCATGACCTGGATGACTGAGAATCTTCACCAGCGTTTGGTGCTCGTGGTTTCCATAAAATTAACTTGATTGTTAAATTATGGAGAATCTAAGCTTTCTAAGGATGTATAACTTGTCTATTTTAGTAAAAGTTTAAACAGTGTTATTTTTAACCATACTGCTGTGTTTAATGTAAATATTCACAACAGAGCGCCGGCGATCGGGGTGGGTGTTAATAAGTAGGGGAAAATTGCAAAAAATCCCATTTCGAATTAATAATAAACAAAACTGAGATTTTATTTTCAGGCCATAGCGCCCAGCCCTAATTTGGCTTAACCCAGTTTGCAAAAGTATGTTTTAAATTTTACAGGATGAAATGATTTAGTTAATATCAGTGTCTGTCTGTTCTTCGCTGCAGCTCTGTGCGACATGCATCCAATGAGAGCCCTCTTCCTCATCCCCAGAAACCCGCCTCCTCGACTGAAGTCCAAGAAATGGTGAGCTGACCGCTTCTTTCTTTGTCCTTGATCCGAGGACGGACTCCTCCATGAATACGTGATCACAGCTCTGTTCCACCCTCACAGGTCCAAGAAGTTCTTCAGCTTCATCGAAGGCTGCCTGGTGAAGAACTACACCCAGCGCCCCCCCACTGATCAGCTTTTGAAGCACCCCTTCATTCGGGACCAGCCCAATGAGAGGCAGGTCCGCATTCAGCTCAAAGATCACATCGACAGAACCAAGAAGAAGAGGGGAGAGAAAGGTGAGCTTTTTTTTTCTCTATAGTTTGCAGTTGATCTAAGAATACATTTTAAGTGTTTCATGCCTTTTTTTATTTTTATTTAACTGCCAGACGAGACAGAGTATGAATACAGTGGCAGTGAAGAAGAGGAGGAAGAAGCTTCTGAGCAAGAAGGAGAGCCAAGGTGAACATTTCATATTTAAAGAGAACGAATTAAAAAAGTAAATTTGAGCTCTTTTTAGGTTCAAGTTTGTAAAAACCAGAAGGAAAAGAATCATAGAAAAATGCTGAAGTGCTTTAAGCTGTTTGATTAACTAATGTTGGGGAAAAAAGATCTAAAATAGAAACAAATAACAGTTTGAGAGACATCAGAGGAACTGAAGTGAAACAGGAGAGTTAAAGTGACGGCTGGAGCGTGTGGAGCCAGACATGTTTGCATGTTGTAGTAAATCTTATGAGAATTTCATGGAAACATTACGTCCAGCAGATATAACATTAAAATAAAAGTATATTCATTTTATTAAATTGTAATATTATCTAAAAGGGCTGCTCAGTGACGCAGTAGGTAGCACTGCTGCCTTGCAGCAAGATCGTTCTGGGTTCAATTCCCGGACCGGGGTCTTTCAGCATAGAGTTTGCATCTTCTCCAGTGTGTACCTGGTTCTCTCTGGGTACTCCGGCTTTCTCTAACAGTAACATGACTGTCAGGTTAAATGGCTTCTCTAGATTCTCCTTAGGTGTGAGTGTGTTTATTTATCTCTTTGTTGCCCTGCGACGGACTGGCGACCTGTCCCCCCACTTCTCTCACCCATAGACAGCTGGAGATAGGACCCCTCATGACCCCAGCAGGGATAAACCATCACAGAAAATGGATGGATAAATGGATATCCCTAAAAAGAAAATTAAAAACAATCCACTGGACTTTGTTTCCAAGTTTGAAGACGTTCAGCCAGGCCAAAAATCCCCTTTAACGACCAACCTTTCTGACACTTAGATGGGTATGGGTCACTGCAGTCTAACAAAAGAAGCCAAACGACCCCCATTGCAAAGGGGTGGACCCCTTCATCTGTTCCACTTTGCGTGTTTTCAAAACAAAAACAAGGCTTTGATGGGCTACTGTATAAAACCTCAAAACTCAACGCTATTCCTGACATTTTGAACTGAAAAAGCTTCCTGGATAGGAAGCGAAACGTCTTCAAAGTTGGAAAGAAAAGTCCAGTGGATTGTTTTTAATTTTCTATTTTGGAATGACTGACCTGGATGACTGAGAACCTGCACCAGCATGAATGAATGTCCAAAGGGGGTTAAGAGATTCCATCAGTAAATACAGCTGGAAAAACTGATTGATGCAAATCAGACTGAGCATATGACCTGGATGTGTTCAAAGAACAATCAGCATGTTAGGACGAGAAAAGATCCGACGAAAACACTGTTAGGAACAAAAAAGATTAAATAAAAAGACATAGTTTTTGATAATACAAAAGTTATACATTCAAGTATGGAATTAGGATAAGAGGTGGGATGTTAAGCCAAACATTTAAATATGGAGCAGAATAGTCTCAATATCTTGTGCTGTCTATTTGTTGATGTTAAGACTTTTCTAGATCCATATTTAAGAGGTGCATTTTTCAAATGTTTGTGCTAAACAACCTTAACATCTCACCTATTATCCTAACTGCTCTTTTCAGAGGTCAAGTTTGATCTTTTTCAATTAGCAAGGTTGTATCAGTGACACCGTCTCGTTATTCCTGTCATCTCTGCTGTATAGCTCCATAGTCAACGTGCCGGGCGAGTCGACTTTGCGCCGCGACTTCATCCGGCTGCAGCAGGAGAACAAGGAGCGCTCCGAGGCCCTCCGCCGCCAGCAGCTCCTCCAGGAGCAGCAGCTCCGCGAGCAGGAGGAGTACAAGCGCCAACTGCTGGCTGAGAGGCAGAAACGTATCGAGCAGCAGAAGGAGCAGCGCAGACGGCTGGAGGAGGTGAGCATGAGGAGATTATCCTCACCTGATAGTTCAAACGTCAAAAAAACCCACAGGCTTTAAGTGTACTTATATATACATTCTGCTTTAAAAACGGACAAGGTGTTATTTTATCTGCTCAAATGTATCTTTACTTAAGTTAAAATACAGATACCAGTGTAAAAAAAGACTGGTAACAGTGAATGTTCCATTTGAACTCCTTTAAGTAAAAAGTAAAAAGGACAGATTTTATGTTTGGAAAAGTGAAATAAATTTTTGGTCTTAATTATACAAAAATACTATTTTCCTTACTGTGTTTTTTGTATAGAACTTAGAACATAGAAATACAGAATCTCTCTCGTTCTCGTGTGCTCGTGAAACTTTATCAGCCTCAGCCCTAGTACTGTTCCAATTCACAAGAACAACAAGACCGAGAACAGACAAAGTCCCTGGATGTTGTTCTGACCCCTCCATATTTACCCAGCATGCATCAGAGCAGACTCATCATACCTTGAGATTGACAGCTGTCCCAGCATGCACTGCGGCAGCAGCAGCTTCCAATGGAGCGCTCACAGAGCTAAGAGTATTAAGTTAAAAGTTCTCTTCTTTGTTGCTTTTGTTCAGTAAAAGTACATTTTAAGATCACTTGAGGCGAGAACATTATACTACTATACTACTTTACTGATTTAATTAATAAAAAAAAAAAAATCCAAAGTGGAGAGGACCGTGGCAACCAGCGGAGCTCAGAGGGTAACGGCAGCCACGTCTAACGGCAGTTCGTCTGCAGCAGCCCTCTCTCTGCATAGCCGTGTGTGAAGGACCGCTGGCTTTGATGGGGAGTTTTTTGTTTTATTTGGCAAAATATTCATTTGATTTGTGTTTATCTGGCTGTTTTAATTATTATTCCCCCACTAGATGAAAAAAGTCCGAATTTATTATTATTTAGAGACTATTAATAACAGGAGATGAAATCCAGTCCATACTTTCCTGTGTTCTTCTGTAGAACATACTTGGCAAGGACATGAGTCCGTACCCAGGTTCTTGTGAATTGAGAAACGGCCAAAGTTTCAGACAGGATCATATAGAGTAGAGTGAACTAAACAGAACTGGACTCCCTATATCCTCCAAAAGTCTAAGCCTAGAGTAGCATAACTTTAGAGACAGCTCAGGATAACCTGAGCCACTCTAACTATAAGCTTTATCAAAAAGGAAATTTTTAAGCAGACCCTTAAAAGTAGACGGTTTCTGCCTCACAGACTGAAACTGGTAGTTGGTTCCACAGGAGAGGAGCCTTGTACGATTACAACTAGCATTTTTTTTTTTCAGTGGACAGGAAGATGAGTACACATCATCAGATTTTTCACCGCGGGATTCAGCCAGTTTCTGTTCTCTTTGTGCCTTCAAAATAAGATTGTACATTAGCATAAAGGAGACATATTAATTACTCACCTCCAGTTTATTTAGTGAAATATCACCAAGGAATTTCTGTGTTTATGAGTTTGAATGTTTGTAAAAATAAATCCTCTTGCAAGAAAATAATTAACTGAAACTTTATTTCAAAAGTGAGAAATTAGCCATAAAAGAAAACTTAAACAAACTTGAAGTATAAAAAAGAGCTGAAGAGCGTTCTTTGCAGGGTTTCAGCGGATCATTTAAAATCATTACATTTTTATTTTTTACATTAAGAAGTCAATTTGCTTTAAAATGTATTAAATGTGATTATCATGGCAAAATGCTTTATTAAAAAAAAAGTTTATAAAAACAATTTCGTCAGATATATTATATTGTGATATATTTGCGCGGAACTGCTTCCGGTTGATCGTAAAGCTGTATGTTAGGAAAGCTCGAGGTGGAGAAAAAGCTAGAGAACGGGAAAATGCTAATTTCAACAAAAGTGGCTGGAAAGCGAGAAATTGGTTGCAGCCTTATGACGCTAAAGATGACAATTTTGCCAAAATAGTCATGGGTACTTATTGATGGCATTAAAATTATTTTTAAGAGCATTAAAACGCATTCAATTGGAGATATAATTCCTGTATAAATCCTGTCTTTGATTTAAGATTGAAGGCGGTGTGTTGAAAGCAGAGTAACATCCTGCAGGAAGCATCCTGACCACCTTAACCCGACCAGCTGGAGGTTTCTGGTGAAACCTGCTGTAACAAACCACTCCTCTTCACCTACAGCAACAACGGCGGGAGCGCGAGATGAGGAGGCAGCAGGAGCGCGAGCAACGCCGGCGGGAGCAGGAGGAGAAAAGGCGCATGGAGGAGATGGAGCGCCGTCGCAAAGAGGAGGAAGAGCGCAGGAGAGTGGAGGAGGAGAAGAGGAGGGCCGACCGAGAGCAGGTGACCAGAAAAAAAAGAGAATATGAATAACAGCATCCAGAAGTTTTAACTACATTATATTTACAGAGATAAATATCAAGCTGAGGCTTTATTTGCTGTTTTTTAATGTTAGTTATGTGTTTGTCTGGTACATTATTTAAGGGGGAATAAAAAAGGATGTATTTTCGAGTCACAGGAGTCACAAAACTAATGACTTTAGATCTGATGGAAAAAATTAGAAACTTTAGACAACTCTGCCTTATTTCAATGAATAGAGACTTCACTTAAAAACCTTTGAGTTGAAAAGACTTGATGTCGTACACTAAACAGCTAGGGCGTTCCAAACAAAAAGGTTACTTGCTCTTCTTTTGCATCCAACGATAGCAGCGATGACTCGAGGAGTCAGAGAGAGGTCCTGACATCCAGCATGGAGCTGAGCAAAGATGTGTAAAAAAGCCTTTGCGTGCCAGAATTTTCAGAAACCTTCAGTTAGATTTATAATTGAGGCAGGAGCCAAAGCCTCTTGTGGATTCTTGATGCCAACACTAAATATAGTGAAGCGAGGGCTGATGGACTCTCTGCAGATAAACTAGAATCTTCTTTGTCATTATGAGACCATAGTTCTAGGGTAACAAAGTATAAATCAGTGGGGTCCGAATGAAGACAATCAACAACCAGTAAAGGTCCACAGACATTTTTTATTATAATCTGTTACTTCATTCAGAATTTAACACTGAAATAAAATGAGGTTTTTATGCCTCCATGTTATACATTGAATTGTATAACAAGAACTTTTGCGAGATCCCGCAATACTTTAGCGAGATCCCGCAATAGTTTTGCGAGATCTCCCAAAACTATTGCGGGATCTCGCAAAAAATAAACTTTTGCGAGATCCCGCAATAGTTTTGGGAGAAAGTATTGCGAGAAAAGTATTGCACAAAAGCATTGCCAGATCCTGCAAAAGTATTGCGGGATCTCCCAAAAGTTTATTTTTTGCGAGATCTCACAAAAGTTTTGTGGGATCTCACAAAAGTTTATTTTTTCCCTTCATGTCCCTTTAGGGGCTCCGTAGAATCCTGCTTCACAGCAGCAGGTTGAGCCAAACATAATCAAAATGTTCAGGGTCATCTTTGAGCACAACATTTCACTTTTCTGTCACCAGTTCACAGCAGTTCTTGCAGCAGTCCACACTTTTTCTGCTCTCTTGTTTTCATCATCTTCTCCTTCTTTCCCATCGCCCGGCTTGCCACAGGTTTGCCTGCTGTGTTTAAAAGTAGCAGCAGCAGCAACTCAGACTGACAGCAGCTCATTGGCTAATTTGTATCACGTGTCGCCTGGTGCCAGGCGCTCTGCAGGGCTTTGGCATATTGATAAGTGAAATTGGACACTGTCGTCAGACAGCATGCAGTAATTTAGAAATGTTTTAAATCAGGGTGGGTCCTGATTAGCCAGCAGGTGGTCCCGGATCCCAACTGTCTGCTAATCCGTGACCTCTGCCATAGAGGGTTCTTGCCACTGATATCATCATAGCCTCTGCTAAAAATAGACCAATTTAACCAACATCTGGGCTCTGCAGCACATTTCAGCTTAACCACTGGTTACACTGAAAACATGTAAGTCAGACTAACCAGTCCCGAATTTCAGCCAACTGAAAGCTGGTTATTGGCTTTCACAAAAAAGGGTTAATGCAAAAGACGGGGAGGAAACAATTGTATCCTCAGCTCTGATGTAGGAACATCGCCATTGCTAGCATGTTAATGTAAGAACAACTCGCCTCTGTGGTCAGTGATATATTTCAGCTTCTGCTTCTTGTTTATTAAAGCCATGCCGGACGACATTACTCTTTGCGATGCTTTTTCTTCAAACTTTTAAAAGTCGCTTAATATAAGCATTTCGGTTGGATGGAAACACGGCTAATGCTGTCCCGCTTCGTAGCCACCGCCGTTTCAATCGTCCCCACAGACGCTGCCACAGGATCAGTGCAGCATCTCTCTGGTTTAGTCTGATAGTTTGCATATGAACTACGCCCCCCCAAGGAGGTAATTAAGTCTCCCCCCGCCTCCCTGTATGTCTCATAAAAAGTCCTGGTGGGAACCCTGCCGTTAAAACTGTAAGACACCCAGCTCAGATTGCAACATACTGAAGACAGGCAGAAATGAAAAGCATTTATTAAAAAAAAAGCTATTAGGCAGAGAAGACATAATATCTTTATTGCCTAAAAAATATGAAAGAAACCACAAAATAAGTAGAAAAAAGTTAGTTTTTTTACGGTTTCTTCCTCCATTTCTTGTTAAAATATAAATTTTAGTATACACACAATTGCATTTCTTCAGGAACTTTTCAGATTTATTAAAACTATTTGTCCCAGAAATCCCTTTGATTTCTCATAATCCTTAGATTTAACATAACGGGATTAAAAAATAAATAACATAACTTTCTCAAATGGAATATAAAGTGATTAAAAAGAAATCACATGGACAGAAAAATTATAAATTACACAGAGAACGATAAACCACAGCTAATAAAGGTACCAATGTATGTTTAGGTTAACCCAACAACTAAGTTTTCTGTGCTCAATGATGTAATTATGGAGGCTGGAAAGTCACAGGTTCTGACTCCAATGTAAACTAATAAACGATGACAGATTGGCTTTTAAATCAGATGAATGGTGGTGAAGGTTCCTAACCTGGCCATGAACTTTTCATTCAGATGGTTGCAATAGAAATACTGATAATAATGTCACATGGTAACATCGACATCCTCTGATTATTACGTGGGAACGGCAAGTATCTTCACTCTGAGGCTGGATGTGAAGGGAAGTGGTTTCTTGGATTTGTGTTTTGTTTTTTTAATAATCTGATAATCATATAATATAAATTCTTATTTCTACTCTTCTAGTTAATCAACATGAGATTTATACATATATATATAATTTTCTTTATTATAGATCAGTTAAATTTTTTTTTTATTACAGAATAAGGATTAAGCCCAGGTTAAGGGCTGGTTATAATCCGGCAGCAGTGTTTCGCAGTGAGCTTGTTGCAGATATTTCTGATTTATGGCCAATATTGAAGCATTGTCTTTGCTATGTTTTTCCACGCCACAAAATAAGATGGACAATCTCCCTCAAAAAAACTCATAAAATGTAAAAAAGACAAACAGGCCTGCTGCTGAACACGACAGAAATCAGCAGGAACTACCCATTTTTCATGATGTACATAAATGTACAAACAACTACATAATTCACCTTTGTTTAGCTTGTAAAAATCTGGCGTCACCTTATTTATTACAAACACGTGGGTTTACCCAGGCTAATCATTTATGTCATAAAAAGGTGCTTCAGTATCTCTTCCTCTTTATTAATTTAATATTGATTTTTCCATTACTACCTACGAAATAACTTCACTGATTTGATGTAGGAAAAAAATGCAGCTAGTTGTTGTCGCCTAAAGGGTTGGACATCCTCCAGCAGCTGTGTGTCGCAGTGAACTTGTAGCAGATATTTTGGATTTATGCCCAATATTAAAGCGTAGTTATTCCATGCCACAACGCAAAAGAGGGACAATCAGGGTCTAGATACGGCAGAGGTGGCGAGGAAGTGGGGGCAAGTTTGTCTGACAATGGAGGGACATGAGGGTAAAAAAAACGGGGAGTCCCAGCGTTTCCACACACCTCGCTCTTCTAGCTGGTCCATCTTCATAAGTCGTTTTCTACAATGGCAGTAATAAAAACAAAACAAGCCGGTAAGGTACCAAACAGGAAATACGCATAGCGTAGAGCGGATGTAGATTTGACCAATCAGAGGCCTGTCTGAAGTAACCTAAAATTTTGGGACACACATGCAGACGACCTGGTTTCTGGGTATAAACCAAACTTTACTTAAATCAGCCGACAGAGAATTGATATTTGAAGTCAGGATGGTAATTTGACTGCACTGATTAAGTTTTCAGGTGGACTTTCTCACTTAAAAACTTTAAAACTACTTTTTACCCACGGATCACAGCAAATATAGCTGCCATTGTTACAGGCAAAGAAAGGATAGGGTAGCTCCGCCCAATGCGCATCAGTACTAAACTTGTACGAAATGCAAAAATGATGCAGTACGCGCGTTTTTCCTGCCTCTGCTGCTTTAGGTGTGAACGTAGCATATCACTGAGTTTTAGGTTTAGTAAACCTGAGTCCTCCTCCTCTGTTTAAGGTTGCTTTTTGTCTCCTAACATTGATGGCTTCCTTCACACCTCTTTCAACCACCTGTCTTCTTTGTCCAAAATTAGAACAATCTGGACTTCAAAAGAATGTCCTTTGTCCATAAGGTATAGATGTACAGCAGAGTGTTGTCTGGAGGAGGTAGCTCTCCTGTGTGTAGCCATGATTTTACACGTTTTTATTTGCATTGTTTCTGAATATCTGCAAAAAACGTAAAAAAAAATGTTCAGCTATTCCTGCCGTTACCATAACAATGATTTTTTTTATTATTATTATTTGTTCGTTGGGTTGACAGGAGTATATCCGGCGCCAGTTGGAGGAGGAGCAGAGGCACCTGGAGATCCTGCAGCAGCAGCTCCTCCATGAACAGGCCATGCTTCTTGTAAGTCTTTGGCATCTCCTAATTCCTGTGACATCAGGACAAATTTGGCTTTTGCTCCACAGTTTGTATTATTGTCTTAGTCATATTTCCATCTGCTTTTACATCCCAAGTGTAATTCTCAGAATGCTAAATTTCATTAGGCTGGTAAACTGGCTGGCAGCGATCCTTCATTATGCAGGGTTTCTGTTTCCACTTAGCTTCCCTGCCAACTGAACAGAGATGTTGGGATACTTTTTTTTTTTTCAGGGAGGTTCAGAGATCCACGGGGATCAGTTAAAAGCTGAGGTCAAAACCGAATGAATTTTCTCAGGGTTTACAGGGGAAGTCAGGATGTTTACAGTGATGAAAATTTCGTCACCAGGAAACTAGTCATCCGACGGGAAGAGAGGGTTTCCCCTGACTCTACCGCTGCCCGTCTTTTGTAGATATCTTGGGTAACTGTGTGTTTGTGTTTCTTTTTTTGATGATTTCATTCCTCTTGGGGGAAGACAGAAAATACTTATGTAATACAAGGATGTGACCATTACTGCATTATTGTCTCTGGCCCCCCATTTCCCGTGGAGTCAGTTTATGAGCTCATTAAGTTCTATAAAAATAAGCTTTGCTTTTATGACAGCAGCTTCATTATAATGAGTCGAGTATTTATTGATCACTCATAAAAAAATACACAAAACTTTGGATGAAAGTTGGCTTTCAGCTGCTGCCTGCTTTAACCTGAGAGTTTGAATCAGTACTGGGTAAACCAAAGCCCCGTCTCCGTCCTCCCTGTACTCAGGAGTATAAATGGCGGGAGCTGGAGGAGCAGCGGCAGGCTCAGAAGCTCCAGCGACAGCTGCAGCAGGAGCAGGCCTATCTGCTGTCACTGCAGCAGAACCAGAACCAGAACCTGGACAGTAGTAAAAGTAGCCAGCAGCCAAGCACCAAAGCCCCGCAGAGCCTGGAAGCCGACAGGGCGAAGGCCCTGCAGACGCCTGAGCCGGATGCATCGAAGCAACAAGCGCAGAGCATTAGCAATGAAAAGACGCAGCCCAGCCAGGGCTCCAGCCTGGAAAAAAGGCTCCCTGTGGCTGACCAGCAGAGCTCCACACCTGACTCTGAGCCGGTCAGAGAGGTGAACTTTGTCACTAAACGCCTTTCATTTGACTTCAGTAAAACATTTCCTTTGCTTGTGTGATCTCACTGCTTTGGGCCTGCTGTGTCTTACATAGTGGTGGCTAACTCCTGCTTCCAATAGATGGGCTTAATGACTATGATGTGTTATTCTTTCCTCCAACTCACAACTTTAATGATTAAACTAGATTCTTGTCCGTTTAGTAACAGTAAAACTGAACCTACAAAAAGACGACTCATCTTTTGGCTAAATACAATCGCCTGCTTGTTTTTAAGACCATTTTAAGTTAGATAAAATAAAAATATAGTTGATTTTTAAATATCTATGTTCAATAATCCAAAGGAGTGATACATCTATTTTTTTTTTTTATGAGAATTATCCTAGGCTGCTATGACAACATACTCCAAAGAAATCTAACCCAAGTAGCTCAATATCAAATCTGTAAATGTCAAATTAAATCAAATAAAAGAAAGAAATGAAACGTTTTCAGATTATATACATTTGCAGACGTCTGCTGAAGCTTGTTTTTACTGTTGCGATTCTCAATGGAAAACAATTAGTTCTAATTAAGAACTGATTGACTTAATAAAGAAAGTTAGAAAAGCAAACTAGGAGCTGCAGCTCTGATTTAAAGTCAGTCAGTATCCTTTATAGCAGCTTTAGACAAAGAAGTGGTTGTTGATGTCAGTCTCTGTTTATGGAGGCCTTTAATTGGAACACTTTCCAATAATGTGTTGGCTGGAGTTTAACCGCTAAGTATTAACGTCCCAAATTCACTTTCAGGTCATTGTTTAAAGATTTTTAGTGTAAAATGTTCAGAAATTTCTAACAAATGTTTCCTTTATGCAAAAGATACCTTTTTATACACAAGATAAATCTGATTCATATTTAGCTGCTGGAAAAATGTTTGAAAGAACAATAAAGAAATACGTTTACCAGCATTCACAACTGTCAGTTGCAACCATTTAATGGTTTTTATTTCTTTATTTTAGATGCAGGGCTGATGTAAGAGGAAGCAGTCAGTTTGTTTCCTTACTGACACAGAAAAACGGCTTCTTTGCCAATAACAATTGTTCGACAAAAGAGCTTCCTGTTAAAAGGGAGTTTTTCCTCTCCACTGTCGCTTAAAGCATGCTTGCTGTAAGGGATTTCTTTTGAGTCAGTGAGTCGATGCAATGAGCTGGTTTTTGTTAAATAGAAAACTTTGAATCAATCTGACGGTATGATCTGGTTGAATTGTCTCTGTAAAGTGTCTTGGGATGTCATGTGTTGTGAATCAGTGCTTTATAAATAAACTGAATCGAATTGATTGAATTTATAACTAAATTAGTTGATGATTATTTCAATAATCAATTCAGCTGATTTATTGTTTCAGCCCTCATCCTTAGACATTGTTAAGATCTTAAAAACTAAATAAAAATTTGAAAATGCAAATATCTTGTAAATAATAAACCCCCCCAAAGTATTTTTTATTAATGTTTGAGCTGTCTTCTATTGGGGTACAAATTAAGTCAAGTTTAATAAAGACCAGACTTTAAAGGTGAAATGACCTGTATTCCAAATGCAACTTTTTGGTTTCTTCTGGGAATTGGTGCTGCAGAGCCGACTGCATCTCTTAACTTCTCCTCTTCCTGTGTCCCTTTGGCTTCTCATGTTGCTCCTAGTTGACTTGTGGGAATAATGCGGTGAAAAATAACACGACTGCCCTCCAAAATAATTCTTTGTTTTCTGTTTTGCTTGAACTGTTGCTTGTATGAATAACGCTTTTCTCTGTGGGAAAATAAACTAACCAACCATGCTGCCCGTTGACTTCTGTCTTCTGTGTCCTTTTGAAAGTACTAAGAGATGCAGACTACGGTTTCTGAAGCTTCTGTGTTTCCTCCGCAGGCCGATGAGCGGTACAGGAAGAACGCCCAGGGTTCTCCGCAGTCAGCTCAGACCAAACCTCAGCAACCTCCGGTGCCACCGCGCTCGGAGTCTTCACACGCCAACGGGAACGCCGCATCCGAGACGCCAGCGATGCACCGGCCTGTGGAACCACAGGTAATGATTTCTCCTCCTACTTAGCTGAGCGTATTGATCCCCTCCTATGCAATTATAACGACACAGAGATAAATGTTATGTGGATGTCTACTGTGTGTTTTTCAGGGACCCTCTGACCATTGAATTGTATATTTTATGTATCTGAGCTGCATAGAAACAGTATTGCTAAATGGATCTCTCCTTTTCAACACTTGATCCAGGTTTTTGTCATAAATGGTTTAAGCGATCTGACCCACATGCAGATAACACTCAGAGACCAAGGGAAAAAGTTTAACAGGTTATGGAATGTTGATGAAACACAGAAGTACGAACTGGAACTCAGTGGACTGCTAAACCGGAACCGTAAAGTCTGAAGGAGATGTCACAGTGAACAGTTCAGGGACCGTAGGAAAATTGACTGAGGCTTGAATATAGCTGGAAAGAAACTCACATTTGAGGGGGCTCTTGTTAATCCTTGAATCCAGTTTGTGGGGAATTAATCCAGAGGAGAGGGAACTCGTTGAAGATCGGACAGGTAGACTTTCGTTGGACCCAGAGGAGTAAAGGAGCACGCTGTCACTTGGTTTTCTGAAGAGGACTTGAACGGATCATGTGGAGGTTTACTCCTGCTCAGTATGTTCTCAATAATCCTTCCAGGGGGAGAAGGTCCAGGTTATCCTGTCACACAGGCAGGCTTCCTGCCGAAGAGCAAAGACAAAAAACAAGATTAGACTCAGAGAAACAAAGCTTCAGTTAGACTCTGCTAATCTCAGCTTGGCTAGAGTACCCAAAACTGGCAAACACTTTGGCGTCGAGCTAGTGACAGCCCACTGCTCAAATACACCTCTGATAATGATCCAACAACCCGCAGGTGTGCAGGGAGGCCCAACGAGGAACAGGGCACCACCTGGTGGTGGAGAGAGAAAAACACAAAAATGACCCACACAAACTGGATTACTAACAGTTTTACTCATAACGCTTTAATTAAACTGCAGCTGCTTTTACAACAGGACTGGGTCTGTCTTTTTAGAGAAATTTGTTCCAATATTATTGAAAACAAAAAACACGTTTAACAAACAGGAAATGTAAAGAAAATGTGTCTGCACTGCATGGACGCACACAGACCACCCAGAAGTCTAAAGGTGAAATCTGTCTAACAGGATTTCTTAAGCTCTTTCTCCCAAATAAAAAAAAAAGATAAAATCTGACAAAAATTAAGAGAAGGTGTCAGAAAAGACGTTAAAAAAATAAAATCAAAAAGATAAAAAAAAAAAAAGAAATCTGAAATAGCAACATTTTTAGCTTTGCATCCACATTAAAAATTAAGTTTTATAGATTAAAAATTTTATTTTTTTAAACGTATTCTCTTCCAATATACTGTCAACAAGTTTGCTTTGCTTTCAGCAGTATGGGAACAAATATCTCTCCATATCTGTGTCATTAAATAGTGAGAATATATGCACACTGCCTGGGATTTTCAACAGACAGTACAAAAACAGATTCCATCCATGTTCTATTTTCTATCCTGAAAATCAATGTTCTTTATTTGTTTCACACATTACAGAGTTGTAGGTTATCTGGATGTAAAATATGATTGTATTTGATCCTTAAATTTTTGTCATTTCTCCTTATGATTCTCTTTTTCAAGTGATTTCAAAAACACTTCAATGTTTGCTTGTAATTTCAAAAACAGCAACAAAACAAGCAATAATCTCTTGACTGATGATACGTTTTTTTCCCCTGTATTTATTCTCTGTGGATTGAGTGTTTTTGCTGACCACATTCAGGTTGTTTCATGTGAATCCAGGGATCCAAGATGGATAAAACATCTGTGTTCCTGCTGAAATTCTCCATATAAAGTCTTGCTTTCATCACTTCTGTTTCATTTCCCCCCCAAACAGCTGCAGTGTTCTGTGAAAAACCTTGAAATCTTCAAACTAATGATTTATTCATTTACAGACGGGGAGGTTTGTGACATCACAACGCCAGGAGCTGATGGCGAAGGCAATGAAATACATTTATCTGGTTCATTTCCTGTTCTTCTTTTCCCACGATTGAATTAATTTTATTTAAGAAGTCAGTGAACACAGTGATACTATAAAAATGCATATTTGGTGCATCCTAGATGTTTTTTAAACAAGTCCTCACAGGCTAAAGTGAAAAGCTTCAGGGTGAAACTATCTATCATATTTAGCTCATAGTTCTGTTTTTCTGGCTGCATCTCTGCTCCTGTGCTGTATGCCATCTTTTTGTGCTGTTGTTCAACAACATCTATAATTTACAGGCCTCCAGATTTGCATCAGAGTGACTCAGGCTGTAATAGTCACTTCCCAGCGAGGAACTGAACCAGCTTTGCATGAATAACCACAGCTCATTAAAGGCAATCTGCTCCAATATGCCACACAGATTAAAAATACGGAAGCAATGGCGTCGCTTAGTAAAATCAGGGTTATTATGTAATTCACTGGTCGACTATTAGCTCTTGATGTAAAGCAGAGGAATTGGCTTCTGTTAACATATTGTCATTTAGCTTTGTTGTAGTTTTGTATATTCGTTTACTACGCTATAATTAAATGTAAATGATTGAAAATGTGGCTTTCATCCCATAAATTGCTTTAAAAATCTTTTTTTTTCATTAAATACAAGCTATTTTTTCATGTTTATTAATTAAGTAACTTAAAAATAACGAAAGAAGATTTTTTTTTTTATATAATTAAGGTGAGATAGGAGATAGGATGCTAACCGTGCAACCAGAGGTAGGTTCTAGTAGTTCTGCTGCTCCTTCAGTGTTTGTGTGCATGTTTGACTTCAGATGTATGTTTGCATGCCAGACTTCTGCTGACTTACTTGTTAGCTCAAGTTGATCTCCCTTTTTTTTTCTTTTCTTTTCCTACCGTAATAGAGTTGGATGGATCTCTTAGGACATAATGTCTACTTATATGTTTGAAAATTCAGGCTGGATGGAAATTAAAGCCTAGCTTATATCTACAAATCTATGAGAAATTGATTATACTGAAATGATGCATGATGTTAGGATAACTTTTCAAGCTCAGCAAGAATAACATCAATGCAGGAAGGAATGGTTTGAAGACTTTTTTAATCTCAAATGTGTTTTTAAGATGAGGAACATCGGATAGATACAATATCTTCATCCTCTGCAGCATAAATCAGCAAAGATATAATTTAAATTAGCAGTGTGGGATTATTTTCTTTTTAAGCAATGAATGTCCCACCTACATGATAATTGAATATAAACGGGTTAGGCTCTGAGATTAAAGCCTGCAATTAGCCTGAGAAAGGCTGAGATTATAGTAGGCTTTAACCCTTTTAGAGAAACCCAGTACTGAACCATCAGGGTGAGTTTATGGCAAAATTCTTCAATTAACCTTTAATTGTGCTATTATATTTAGATTTAGGCTGCTTACCCATGTAAGTGATGCTGAGTTAGAAAGAAACTGAGGTAGGAGGCAGTTTAACTACAGCAGGGGTAACCAATTAATAATCAGCGGGGTCCGAATAAAGAAAATCATCAACCAGTAAAGGGCCTGAGACATTTCTAATTATAATCTGTTACTTTAAACATTATTTAACAATGAAATAAAAAGCAGGTTTTTATGCATCCATGTTATACATTGAATTTTTAAATAAATTTAAAAAAATAGAACATTTTTCCATTTTAAAATGTAAAGTGTTTTTTGAAAGTAGAGAACAACAATCATTCAGTTTGTTATATAGACAATTTCCTGATTCACATATTTTATAAAACACCTGAACTGGCAGTTAATTTTTTTCTTTCTTTTTTTCTGGCTTAATGAGAGCAGTGGGCTTTATGCTGCCCTGCAAGGCTTTAAACTTGGGTTTGAGAATCCTGCTTCACAGCAGCAGGTTGAGCTAAACATACTCTAAATGTTCAGGGTCATCTTCAAGCACGCCGTTTCAGTTTTCATTCACCATTTTGTTTCTTCCAGCAGTCCACACTTTCCCTGCTTTCATTTTCTCATTGTCTTCTCCTTCTTTTTCTATCGCCTGGCTTGCCACAGGTTTGCCTGCTGTGTCTAAAAGTAGCAGCAGCAGCAACCCAGACTGACAGCAGCTCATTGGCTAATTGTATCACGTTCAACCTGGAGCCGGACGCTCCAGAGGCCTTTACCGTATTAACAGGAGAAGTGGTGCAAGAGAAATTAGACACTGTAGTTAGAGAACAGATCAGGTTGGGTCTGGATTAGCCAGCAGGTGGTCCAGGATCTGGACCCCGGTCCACTAATCAGTGACCTCTGACCTAGAGTGATCTTTCTGTGTAAAACACATGCTGAGAATCGATAAAGAAATCAGCGACGTGTTAAAAACACTGGGATAAAACACAAATTTTATTGTTTTATCTGTCAGAGTAAAACCCGGTTTATTCTTGACGTTTCTGCAAAGCCAAATGAAAATCACAGCCTGATTTTCCTGATTTCTGAAAAAAATGTATAATTAAGTGGAAAGCTCCACATGGAGGAGTGTCTGCTCTTACTGGTAAGAAGTAATAAACATAAAAATCTGGAGACATCTTAAAATTTAGACGATAACTATAACCAAGATCCAAAGATTGTGAGAAAAACTTGGAAAGTAATTAGTATAACTGTTAAATAAGAGGAAGAGGCTTTAAAATGTGGAAACAGTTGTTTTCTACTTATAAACTTACCACTTTCTAGTTACCATTAACCTGCATGCATCAGGCATAACTGAGCCTTAAAACCTGACAAAAATGAAAAATATATCTGTTTTCTTGGTTCCTATTTTGGGTGTTTTTCTCTTGAGTGGTTTGGAGCTGTGTTCATCTCCAACGTGCCAAAAGCATATTTTTATCTCAGGGTATTATTGTTACATAACGCACTTCAGCAGCAGATATAGATTCATTTATAGTGTTTGGAGCTTAGAATAGGTTTCAGCTGCTCTACTGGCTTTTTTTTTTTTTTTTTTACAGATATTCTTAATCTCTTCCATTACTGTACATTTGAGAAGTCAGATCCCATTTTATCAGCTTACTTTTGGGTTCAAACGGCTGCTACCAGAGAAGTTTTGGCCCCAGTTGGACCAGGCGGTAACTAAACGTGTTGCCTATGCTGGATTAAATGAGGAGGTTAACTGCACCGCTTTCCTTTTTTTGCCTGCTGAAAAGCTTCAGATTAGTTTCATTTAATTAAAGTGTCAGATTTGAATCCTTTCCAGCTACTGAGAAGAGATAATGAACTTAGAGTGAGGCCTGTCAGATGAAGCGTTGCAGCGAGCAGGAGTTAAATGAGAGACGTCCTTTGTACTGTAATTTAGATGATAATTATGCAACATATGTTTAGTGAGTGGTGGAAAAGCCAGCAGAACCTTAACAGGAATCCTAACATAGGTTAAAGAAGAGCATCCCTCCCTCTCTGCTGTGCTAAAGCAGTGCTCCCGGAGCCTCATGAAGTGCAGTTTTAGCAAAGTATTTTTTATATATATATATATATATATATTGTCTTTTTTATTATTTTTTTTAACTGCAATTATTTGTCAGTTTTTTTTTTGTTTTTCTTTTATAGCTCAACACTAAGCAGTACATCATTGTAAACCGAGAGGAAAATTATGGATGAATTTCAAATGTGTTTACAAATCAAAGAAAGAGTGCCATGCATGTATGTTAAAATCCCCTCCTTTAGTTAGGTGGCATTCAATAAAATCCCGCAGCTAATTCATCTTAGAAGTCACGTAATTAGTACCTGGACTCTAGCTGTGTGGGATTTCATCTTAAAGGTATAGTGGAGGATGTTCTTTTTCTGGGTGGATCATCTAAATAAGTGGTCCTCCTAACTGTCAATCATTCCGGAGATATGTTTACGTAAGGCCGTCCTATGTATCGTCCCCATTTTCACTCACCAGTGGTGAGTCTGACATGGTGGAAACATTGCAACTTTTGGAAAGTTAGCTTGTTTAAGCGATGCAAACAGTAACTTTTGAACAGAGCGTGCACGAGGAGAAATGGGCACGTGCACGCTCTCACACGCATTTAATAGGCGTTCCCTTGTGCATGTGCATTTTTGTTTTAAGTAGTGAGGATGGGTCCTTTAAAAAAATTCATGAAAATCATCCACTATACCTTTAATATAAATGAAAATGCTTTGAAAGCCACATAGGTTTAATTGTGAACATTAGTGAATAACCAGCATTATAAAGACTGAGGATTACAGCAGGTAGGTTAGAGAGAGACAGTAGAGATGTTTAAAACAGTTAGAGAAACGAAAACATTACAAGCTTCAGACATCTCTATGCGGAGTCCGTCTGAAAACAGAGAAAGTATGGAAGCATTTTAACACTTCAGAAGACCTCAGCAAAGTGATCATTAATCATAGATGCAGGCAAGGCTTTGTGGTAAAAGAAAGTCCTCAATAAAAGCAGCAAAAGTCCAGAAGAAGAGCAAGTATCCATAATGATATCTGATTAGTTTCTACAAGCCTATTACCCTAAACCAGCCTTTAAAATACAAAGAGACATTTTGCCCCAAGTCCAGCTAATTAAAATTAGTTTATTAAGTTGTTTGTTGGCAAATATTTCAACTTTAGCAAAAATTAAACAAAACATTATTACGGATGTGAGACATTATTGGCATTCTGTTGGCTGGTTTTAGCTTCACAGCTAAATATTGGACATCAGTAGTTCTACCAATATAATACACTGATATATAAAGCACTGTTTTACGGCAAAATGCCAGCAGGTCACATAAAGCCCAACAGGTGCGTGAGTTTCTCACAAAGGAGATTCTGAGTTAAAATGTGAGAGGTGTTGATGTTTTTTGTTTCATAAACAGCTGGACGTTTTTTTTTTAGTAAAGGACAGGAAGGAAAAGACTACATAAGGACTGTTAATAGAATTCTGCTTATTGGCAAGTTGAGATGTGAAATATCGGCATATTGAATGTATCGGTACAAATTCCAATATTCCGCATCGCTGCTTTTCATTTTTCTTAAATATCTTTCATAGGAAATCTGGTGCAGCTTTAAACAACTAACAGTCTAGTTTTATTTTATGCATCTAAAACAAGAAAAATATGTTTCAGAAAGATGAATCATAGATTTTATTCTATTGGATTTTATTAGCTTTAAAAACAAAAAAAACAACAAAAAATAACAAAAAACCAAAACCTAATTTCCAAGATAATGACCAAAATAAACCTTGTGCCTATTTCTGGTTCTTTTAATGCCATTTTGTTAGGAAATTTAATTCACATTCTTAAAAAAAGAAAACAATTGCCTGGTATTTGACATTACACCACATCTGTTGGTTCGTTAAATCATTTTTAGCCTCTTTTAGGTCAGTGAAGGTAGACGGATTGGATGGGAGGATGAATGGAGATACATATGGAATAATATTTAAAGGAAAACTGTTTGAGGCTGGAAGGGGCAAAGAATATCCTCCAGCAATGAAGTAAATCCAAACCTGATAAAAAATGAATTTTTATCAATGCTCTTCCTTCAATCTGACTGAGCTGAACTATTCAGCCAAAGGCAATAGGTAACATTTCTGATTTTAGATATAATAAAGCTTATAGAGACCTACAGAGTGCTGACCTAATGGGGGTGAATGCAGATCTTTGGCACACTTTCAGTGTTTTATAAACAAGAACATATGATCTCATTTTAAATATGAACTAATTTGTGTTGTTATTTCTCACAAAATCTTGGTAAATTAAATTTAAGCGTGCAGTTGTCAAGTTTAAAGGGTAACGGTACTTTTCTAGGAACTGTAATCCAAGTTCCTGTCATAGTCTGCTATAATCCTAATCCAAGATGGATGAAACCCCGTTCTTTGTTTGAGTTATCTGCATGCAGTCTGATCCCTGCTCCCCGTTGTGTCTGTCTTGTCATCTAAAAGGTTCGTTCCCATCTGGCCGCGCTGAAGATCAGCAGCAGTGTGGCCTCGCCAAACTCATCCGCTTCAACCCCGCCCGCCATGTCCCGGTCACAATCCTTCACAGAGCCGCTAACAGCTAGCTTTGAAAACCACCACCTGCACAAAAGCAATGAGTCCCACCATCTTCCTCCATCCTCATCGTCATCTCCATCATTCTTATCATCAACGCCTGCTCGCCCTGAGCCACAAACACAACCTCAGTCCAGACCCCTGCCCCATGAAAAGGTCCCGTCAGAAGACGCCCCGCCCAGAGTAAGACAGTTTAGCTGCGGATCTAGTTAGATTTTTATTTTGTTTCTGTTTCATGATTAAATAAGAAGATCAAACATTTTAGTAACAGCATCAATACTTAAACTCCCTTTGGATTTTTTTCCTTTTATCGCAGAAAGATGCTCACTAGAGGAAGACGATTTACTCAGATTAAATATGCTATTTCGATTAAGGTCTCTGGAAACTGAGATTATTTCTAATTTAGAATTATTACAAAGAAAGCTAGATTACCGATAGAGGTCCTCCAAGCTGGCTTTTACATTTCAGTTTACCAATAAAAACATGAGATTTTGGTTTTTCTTTTATTCAAAATGATCCCTAATATATTTATATTGGAAGCAGAATTATTGCAAGCATAATCCAACAGGTGCTCTTGTATTAGCCGATATCTTACTAGCATTGCTAAGTATAAAATGCTCTTAAGGTACGTTAAACATTTCTTAATCCAGCATGTTCTATATCAGAGACTGTAAGCTTAAAATGATCAAACAGATCAGGTTTGCCGTTACATGTTCAGCCTTCCCGATATCAGCTAAAGTTGGCTGTTTGTGAATTCGGCCTTTAGGGTTGCCGACCGTCCCTTGAAAAACAGAATTATTCCGTATTTAGAAATAGAAGCACCTGTCCTGTATTTAGTGGAAAAAGAATGCACTTTTTCCCGTATTACTGTGAGAGAAAAAAATAGTCTGTAAAAAGCTAATGGAAAATTAAGAACAAGGGCACATTAAAAACAAAACTTACGGTAAACTTGTTCCCGGGCCCTGTCCTGCGTTTTGACCAATGAGGTGACAGCATATATGTAATGATCCAGAATACCGTCATCCCATTGGTCGAGCCAAGTGTTGCACACCGAGAAGATAGCGGGAGACATCAGAGCAGTATGGGGGACCAATTAAGGTGGTGCACCTTCAACAAATATGTTTACAAGTTTGCTGTTGCACCAAAAATGTGCACTATTTATTTATTGTTTCATATTAATTTTTACAGTTTGAAGCTAAGCAGGACAGGCTTATGTTTAAAATACTTATTTTATTCAGCAAAGTTTGTTATTTTGTATTAAAGTGAATTGCTGGATAAGAATTTGTTTTCCATGTGTTCATGTGACTCACAAATGTGCATCTAATTCAATGCAGATTTGAGTCAAGTAGTTAAAAAAAATAATAATTTCACACACAAATGGGGGGATAAAAAAAATTCACCTTGCCAGGAGGGTTAAAGGCAATCAGGTCAGCTGGACATCACGTGTTTCTTTTTTTTTTTAGGGAGTTGGCAACCCTAGCCTTAAGCCACTAAATAAAATATCTTTTAACATTTCTAAATACTTATCCACTGACAGGTGGCTTCTTTTCCTTTCTGAAAAGCTTGAGGAAATTACCCAAACAGTAAAAGAAGTAAATAAATATAAAAGTGGGATTAGTTGACATCTCTTCATAGGAAACAAAGTTTTCTCCTCTTCTAGGAGGATTCTGATACTTCATCAGGTTGGTCTACTTAATAGTTAACTGATGATGGATCAGATGGGTAAAAATATTTTGAGCAATTAAGACTAAAAAAACATCATATTGACGTAGGATCAAACTGTTATTCTTGGAGCCTGACGGATGAAAATGTTTTCTGTAAATGCAGTAAAGCTGACGCCCAGACATGCTTCCAGAGTGTTGATGTGTAAGCAGGTTTCTGTTTTTTTTATTTATTTATTTTTTTATCATGCAAGGTTCCTGTAAGGACAACATCAAGGTCTCCGGTGTTGTCGAGGCGAGACTCGCCTCATCACCAGAGCAACGCCCCAAAGAGCAGGGACGTGCTCCGAAATGCTGGAAGGTAAACTGGGAGGCAGAGGACTTAGCTTTCTTCTTTTTTTTTTTTTTTTCCTTCACCTTCTCTAACTTCAGACTCACAGAGGGAACAAAACATCAAAAAAGAAGTTTGATCAAAACTATATAAATATATATATATATTTTAGTTGATTAGTGCTTCTACATGTAAAATAATTTCAGTTCAGTTTATATAGCGCCAATTCACAACACATGTCATCTCAAGGCACTTTACAGTTCACCAGATCATCCAGTCAGATTGATTCAAAGTTTTCTGTCTAAGGAAAACCAGCTGATGCATCAACTTATTGACACAATGTCAAATCCCTCACACTGAGCATGCTTGTAGCGACAGTGGAGAGGAAAAACTCCCTTTTAACAGGAAGAAACCTCCAGCAGAACCAGACTCAGTCTGCCGAGGCCGACTGGGGTTCAAGGAGACAGAAGCAGACATCAAATATTTACAGTATTGTTATCAACATAATTTAAAATCTATTTATATTATGAATGTTTATAACAAAAGCAATGAAAAGCGCCCTAACAAACATCTACATTTATTCCAAAACGTTGACGATCCAAAAGAAATGCAGACAATGTGATGTAAAACCAAGTGCTACCAGGTCCAAAATGGTGCCCATTAAAATTGTCTTGAAATAGCAGCTTTTTCCATAATTATGGGCATCCTCGGTATAAACTGCAAAAACCTTTGAAAAGAAGTAAATCTTTGTTTGCAGAAGCAAAGTTTGAAATATTAAAGTGAGACAATCTTTAGTTGAGCTACATTATTCTATATGGAAGAAAACTGTAAAATTAACTTTAAACCTCAGTGTTTGAGAAGTCTAGAAAAAAGGTCTCCTGTTGGTAATATGCCTCATTAACTTAAAGACAGGGAGCCAATCATTGTAGAGGGTTATATCAGTTTCAATAAATTAGATCTTAAAGAAGGTAAAAGTTAGTTTTTCATGAAAGTTTCCTATAGAGGAGTTAGGATGTTGTGGATCAGTGTGAACCCAGCTATGGAGTTTTACATAGAAGCTAAGAAAAAAGACAAAAAAAACAACAACAATCTTTAATGTCATATGTCGAACTTGGTTTGTAAAATACTGGATTTTCTGTCGCACCATGGCGCCATTTTTAATCTAAAAAATTCAAACTCCAGTTTTCAAATATTGATTATTTATTGTTTCAGCTTATTGCAGGGTAATTATCAGCAGCTTTTATTTATTTTCTGCATCTGAGGATAGAGAAGTAAGGCTGGGTTTTACTTTCCCAGAATTTATTCCAGATTTTTTTCATCACTTCAGACTAAATTGAGTATTTTTAACAAAGGGAATTATAGAAAATTAATCTCAGAATCTCTAGTATTCACTCTGATCCATAGATCCGGTTCATAGATTACAGTGTTAGCTGAAGAGCGGTCGTTTCATGCTGCCTTTCTTGCCTCTGCAGTTCAGCAGAGCCTCGGCTCCTCTGGGAACGGGTGGAGAAACTGGTTCCCAAAACGAGCGGTAGTAGCGGCAGCGGAGGCTCCAGCTCCTCCAGCAGCTCCAGTAACTCCAGCTCTCAAAGCGGCTCTGGGGAGAGGTTCAGGGCTCGCTGTGAGTTTACACGCACTTTAACTCTAAGCACCGCAGGGCGGATGCAGGGTTATAGATAATCCCACCTTCCTAAGGAACATTAAACAGACATTTTAAGTTTTTTTTTGTTATCCTTTATCTTACCGCCTCCTCCACCTTCTTCAGCCTCTTCCAAATCGGAGGGTTCGCCCCTCCAGCGACCGGAGAATGCCGGGAAAAAGCCAGAGGAGCGGAGGGACTTGGTCAAGGCGAACAAACCAGCGGTGAGCGTAAACTCTGAGCGCTCTAGCTGGCTTAGATCTTGAAACTTCTGCTTTGGGTTTGTTTGAGATCAGAAATGTGTGTGAGTAGTTTTTTCTTTCCTGATGATCTGCTCTCCATTCATGGCACGAACCGATCTTACAGTAATACTGTCGGCTGGAGCTTCTTGCTGACTTGGTCTCCACTTCCTGTTTGAATCTTTTCTAACAGGCTCTCTTGGTGCACGGCTTCCATTTTAACCCATAACCTTATCTAACATTGATGAAAGATTTGCTTTTTCTCCATTTTTGCAGCTCTTTTTATTATTTAATCATTCTAATTAATCCACTAACCTTCCCTCCAGCAGCTCGACGAACATCAGCTCTCTGCCGTACGGTCATTTCTCTCCTCGCTTGGCTTCTCATTGGCTCTATAATCTGCTTCCTCTCCAGCAGCATTCTGTTCCCTGCTTCACTTAAAGACGATCAGTGATCAAATCTGCTGTCATCTGTTACCAACAGCCTGGATTAAAGGGGAAACAAACTCAGAGAAAACGTTCTCAGCGAAAACAAAACTTTTCCCCTTCATGATCTGCAGGACCTGACGGCTCTGGCCAAGGAGCTGCGTGCCGTGGATGACGTCCGCCCCCAGAATAAGGTGACGGATTATTCCTCATCCAGTGAGGACTCTGACACCACTGATGAAGATGATGATGAAGAGGTGGACCAGGAGGCGGGTGAAGAGTCGACGTCCGGCCCAGAGGACTCCAAAGCAGTGTACGTGCCGAACAAGGTGACGGTATCCATCAGAGTGACACATCTGCAGCCTTGACTTCCTGTTTGCGTCTCATCTTCTCCCTCAGGTCTTCCAAGCTGAGTAACGGAGAAACGGAGTCGGTGAAAACCATGATAGTTCACGACGAGGGCGAGAACGAAGCAGGGACGACTCGGTGCAAAGACAGCACGCTGGTTGTCAGACAGGTACCCGCCGAGCAGGAAGAAAACAACGGCCTTTCATTTACTGCACGCCTGTTTTCATCATAGCATTGCTTTCCTTCATCTCCCCACTGTTCTTTCATTTTGTCGTACGTTGTTGATTATTTTCTGTTCCTGCTGCTGAGGTGACGATAAAACCTGTAGCTGATCACTGATTAGTTTCACCTTAAACAGACACAACATTCGTGCTAAAAAGTGCATTAAGAGGAACCCGTCTACTTTCACATTATTCAATGTTACAACCAGAAACTTACTTTGTTTTTAAGCATTTCTTTATTAAACATCTTTAAAGTGTGGGATGCATTTGGATTCTGGTCCCTGCATGTTGCCTCTACAGTCTAAAAATTTTTTTTTTATAGTAGACAGTAGGCTGACAGGAAAAGGGGGGTATGAGAGAGGGAGAGAGACATGCAGCAAAGGACCACAGCTCGGCCGCGTCGAGGACTGAAGGGCAGATTATACTTCTGCAGCCGGACACATCAAATGTCTCTAGGGTCTGGTCGCAAACCAGTTTTGCTTCTGTCTGGAATTTGTAGGGACGCACAGCAGTTTCCCACCAAAGCGCAAGAGGGAGCCCATTCAAGAACTCGCAAGAACTTCAGCGGATGGTCAGGAGAACTTTGGCGGCGCCAGCGGGAGTGTTTATCCTTCAAAACAACAATGGCGCATCTGCAATATATCACAGTCACAGAGACTGATCTAGAGTTGCTAGACATCTATGAGGAACAGGTTCTGTTAATTGAGTTGACATAAAGACATAGGAGGGCGCCGCGTAGGTTGTCCATTGTTGTTGTTCCTCTGTTTTTAAAAATGGCGTGTCCCGGCACCGAATAGAGAAGGACGACCACACAGACAACCAGAAAGACATAGCAAGGACCAATCACAGCTGCTTTTTGTCTGCACACTTCCGCTTGAGGTACGCACAGAGACAGATTTGACGGTTGCAGAGGTAATGGGTCAGAAGCATGAATTGGCCTAAAGGCCTCTGTACATAAGTTGTGCTCGCTAACCGCTGCGCCATCTGCACGCTCTACAATTTAAAATCTGTTCTGATTCTGATTCCTGGTTGATGGGACAGGTGTTGTGGATGAAACGGTGCCCAGCTTGAAAGAGCTCCTGTGTGTCGCTGAATGTGTTCATTGATGACTGAAAGACATCTTCTGCCTCCATTTATCTGTTTACTACAGTGTGTTGAATTCAGGTTAATGTGTATTTAAAGATATTTTTAAATTAGTGGAAAAAACTGCAGAGGGAACATAAAAAAAAGTCTAATCAACTAAATCTTTTGCCACCCCCATGCAGTACCTCCAATGACCCCCTAGGGGTCGCAGACCCCCTGTTGAAGACCTCGGGTCTAACAGATTCTTGATACTTCTCAGGTTCCATTCTCTATCTAATTAACTGACAGGTTGAGGTAGGCCTGGGATGTGCGACTTGACCAGAGGTCCAACATTGTGGCGTAGCTAGACACTGATTGCAGCTCATTTTGCACTGATTCCCTGCATCATTGTACAGATTAGGAAGCGCTAAGTTAGAGAACAACTTGCGGCCTTGAACTTCGTGTTGCGGATCAAGTGTGGCGAGCAGCTGTTTGAAGTCAGGTTTTTCAACTGCAGACAACGGCAGCATATCCATCGCTATGCAGCATGTTACTGCATGAGTGATGTCCTTATGAACGCTTTTGTCATATTTATCACATAGAAGGAAGCCCAGTTTAGCTTGGTTTGCCTACTTTGTTTTGGCAGAAGTTCCTGAAGATTTCTCAGATGACTTGGAACCGCGCCGGGGCCGACTCAGCTCGTTCTCCATTTGGTGTTAGCGGCTTAGATGATCAGATAAGCTGGTTGTGTTACCAGACTTTGTTTTTACCGGTTTACGTTTCTGGGTCCGTGATTATGATTGGTTGGTGGGAAATGGTGACTGCAGCATCAACCTACATGATAGGCTAATATGAAAAGGAAAGAAAACATTGTTTCTATATTTAACTTTTATCCTCCCTCTTTTCTTTTCACAAGTCTATCGATTAATGTATAATATTACTGAATTGTTATCCAGCCCTAATATATTGTCTATATTATTTAGCTCCAACTGCTAAATGTATTTACTTTGCTACTTAGGTGAAAAAAATGATTAGTACTTTCAGTATTTGTTATATCTGTCTTTAAATGCTGTTTGGTCTTGTTTTATTTTCATCTTCAGTTATTAAGAGCTGCAGATTACAGACCTTTGGGTTAAATAATCTCTGTTTACCTTAGATAACCTGAAATATTCGATCTCTAGTATCAAATTTCCTTTAAACTTCTCCAGCATGTCTCTCCGACCCGTCTGCTCTGTTCATCGACCTCTATGCTGCTCTTAGTTAGACATATATTGGGAGAATTCTGTAGGCACATGGCTTCACTAGAAATATCAGAGAAGAGATTAATACAAATGCATGCCACACTTTTCAGATTTCTATCCGTATTAAATCATAAATTCCTTCATAGTTTTTAATTCTGCTTCACATTTGTTCTGTCTCTAATTTTGATCTGTTCCAGCAGAATATATTGAAGTTTGTGGCTGTAACAGAAAATGTGAATGTCCAGCTGACCGTATTTTTTTGTGTAAATATTCAACTTTATTGATTATTTTATAAAAGTAGTTCAATATGCTGTAGTATATTGAACTACTTTTAAATAGTACCAGGAGCTTAAGAGTCTAACCAGATCAGATACTAACGGGAGTTTTCTCTCCACCTGTAGAGTAGTGTCTGTAGCTCGCCCTTTGCTCCAGCTAACACGTACCCCTCCCCTGAGCTCGCCAGGAACACTTCTAGACCCACAGTTGTCTACCCCTCTTTCTACTTCCAGAGTGCAGGTGACAACAGAAAGCGTGTAGCCCCCGTGTCGGGCCAAACGCAGACCCTTAGCCTGCTCGCAGGCTTCTCTCCAAGCCCCGGCTCGCCGTCGGGGCAGGGACTCATCCTCCACACCCCCAGTCCCCCACACCACCACCACCATCACCACCACCACCATCACCCCACGCAGCACAATGACAGGAACGGCTTTCCTGGCCGCATCCATCACCTCCCAGACCTGATCCAGCAGAGCCACCATTCCTCCCCCTCCTCCTCTGCATCCAACTCCCCTTCTTCTTCCAGCCTCGCCAGTCCCTCCACCATGTCCCCCCAGAGCCCCCTGGAGAAGCTCGGCATCCTCACAGAGGTATGTCATCCAGCCCCAACATGAGAGCCGGTCAGACTGTGGTTTAATACAGACATGGACATGCTGCCCCGCCATTTTACAAAACTATAAATAAATAAATATAATTATTTTACTCAATAATTCAGAAAAAAAATAAAACATGTCGAAGGATAATTTTAGACTTTTTGGCACAATTATTTGGCCCCCTGTTTTCAGAACCTTCTACATATTTTTTTAGAGTACATAATCTTTTGTAATATTTCCCCTAGTTGGATTATACAGTTAATCTCTGGATTGTTTTGAAGTTATTCTGGACTGTTTTAAAGTTCTGAGCTCAGCTCAGGCTGTAAAAACGGCAAAAACTGGGAAAAAAAAGTCTCTATTCTAGCAGAAAAAGTTCTTTTAAACCTGTTTTGAGATTGCTATACCAAGCAAGATCAGGTTGTGTTGGATTGTTAATTTTTTTTGGAGCAGATTCTACTCAGAATAGATGCACCAATCTTCCAATCCAATAAGATAATTGTACTTCGTACGACTTTTGAAATCATGATCTGAATTCTCAAAAAAGGTGCAGTTCTCTTATTGTCCATGGAAGATTGTTGCACTTATTTTAAATATACTGTTTTTCAAAAGAGATTAATAATCTAACAGAATCAGCTTTTGATTAGTATGTTAATTTCAAAACAAGATCAAAAAGACTTTTTGGCTTGATCTAAGAATTTAAGACTTGGTTAAATTGAAAATTTTTAAAGCGGAGACTGTACATCTTAAATTCTAAGTATTTACCCTAAATTTGAGTAGGTAAATTAGATGATTTGGCAATGGATTTAGTATTTCTACTCTATAAGATAATTTCATAATATGCACTTGAAATAGGACAAAGTAATCGTTTTTTCTTCTTTTAAATATAAATTGTCTTCTTCCATTGGCAAAGAGTCTCACTTCCCCCCTCAATTCAATAGAAAATGCCCTTATTTTAAGGGAAATTTACTTTTCTTTAGATTTCAATTTTTTTGCAGTTTGAGATGTTCATAGATGATTTCGAACATCTATAAACAAAGATGTTGATGGCAGCAGCACAGCTGATATTTCTCTCCAGGATGGAGTCACAGCCAAACAGAAACAGACGAGGCAAAGCTACTCTGAGAAAAAGCAGAGAACGTTAGAGATTGAACTAACAGATTCTGCAGAGTGGGAGAATAGAGATAGAATGAAGCAGAATGATAAAGCAGGGGTCCCTATAAAGTAGTGTTACTTCCAAGAGACTTAAGGAGCAGCTTGATCACAGCATCAGAGGTCCTCCACCACCCTAAGCTGTTGGCACAAGGTTCTTTGCTTTATTTTACATCCACCTGGAGTGTTTGCTGCTGCAAATCCATACCTGGCATTTAAATTGTTGTTTTTTCTGCGCCTGAAATGCCACTTCTCTTGCTGCAAACTGCTTCCTTACCGTCCTCCTTCCTCTGTGTGGAGTGGCAGGATACGAACATCCCAAAATGACAACAAAATGAAACCAGTCAACTCAATGGGGTGAAAATAGCACAATAATTTCATTTATATTTATTTTAAAACTGATTATCCAGGGTGCTAATACATGTGCATTTGATTAATAAATAGTTTCTGAATGGCATCTTTCCCAGCACGTGTACACAAAGGTTAAAGGTTTTAGGATGTTAGATTACGCCGCTACAATAAAAGATTGATATATATATATTTTTTTACATATTTTTGTAAAGGGGGGCAGCATGGTTGGATCTTTGAAGCTTTAATCAGCTGGACTGATAATTCTCTGCATATGAGCTAAATATCCATAAATGAGCACAGTGCCCTCTGCTGGCCAGTACCTGTCATCCCTCTCGACCGCTCCTCAAGAAGACATGAGGAAATATGATTAAATGCCTCTGATAAAATTTTTTTTATTCCAGTTTCTCTTCAGTAGCCGCTCTAACGTTGATCTGGTTTTATTGAAAAATACTAGAGATTTCTGCTGTATATCTCATCCTATATCTTAATGTTGCCTATTTTCAGCAAACAGAGTTTGTTCTTACATTCCCAGACAGTAGGTCGTAGCACTCGACGGCAAGTATCCTTTCAATCCATGGAAAGAGTTCTTAGAGCTACGTTTTCCCTCTTGTGTCGTTGTTTTTCAGTTAGTCAAAAACACATCCATTTGTTGTTTTATTGTTTTTCATCTGTTTTTTTTTTTTTATATACGTCTTATTTTACCCCCTGGATTGCATTGCCCATTCTGTTTGCATGAAACAAATGTGTTTAAGTACTGTGTCGTGTTAACCAGTCTTTACGAATGCACTATTTAATTTATATCCATAAAGATGGGAATGCCCTAAAGTTGTGATGCTCCATCACCTTTAATACTTCCTCCTTTCTACATACAGAGCCAGTCAAGTAACAACATGCAGAAACACAAGTCCTCTTCATCTTTCACTCCGTTCATTGACCCGCGCCTCCTGCAAGTGTCTCCATCCACCGGCAGCGCCCTCAACAATGTCGGTAAGTGTCTGGACCATTTGATTATTTGAATCAAGTTATTGGACCAATGCTAAGATAAAGATTTTTACAGCATGTAGTGACGATTGTTTGTCAAACCAAACATCCAATAAAGTTCCAATAAGCCACTATAGGCATGGGGTCCAAACTTATAGATGTTCAGTTGATTTGATTTATTCCCTATATTTTTCGCAACATTACAGAGTTCAAACATTCCCTTGCTCTGTCACCTCTCTTGCACTGATAAAAACCCATAGGCCCCTAACCCAAATGCATGCTGGTCCTTACCAGGCTCCTACAATTATAGAAAGAGGACCTCTTCTTCTTCTTCCTGTTAAGTTACAAATAAAGCCTATAAATAAAACAAAAAATATATACGTTTAGGAATTAACACAATTCAAATGGATAAAGAAATAAAGAATAAATAGCTCCAACACAACTCTTTAAAGAAACACAGCTGGTTGTATTTAGTCTAGACAGGGTTCCTACAGCATAAGGCAAATTAAATTCAAGACTTTTTAAGACTTTTTAATACCACTTGAAATAAAAATTTAAGACCAAATTCTCAAGAAACACAAGAAAAACCTGCTTGCAACAACTTAACCCAAAGGTTTATTTTAACATAAACCACTGCACTAATGTTTCAAATTTTGAAAAGCTTTTAGCAGGGAACAAAACAAATCAGTTTTAAAGCCACAACATAACCAGTGCTAAGTCTTTTTCGCAGCCATTTTTCTTTGTATCGTTTTCTTAGTATGTTTGATTTGGTGATAAGTGGAGGCGTTGCAGAGACAAGGGTGGAACAAAACTGAGAAATAGCGGCTGTTTCTCTGTAACTCCATTTTGACGCTTTGTGTTTCACGCTGCGCATGTGCGACTCCACTGCCTTAATTCCCATCGTTCCGAGCTTGAATGACTTCTTGCACAAAATCCATGAGCCTCATGTATGTTCCCTGGTTTTAGCCATGGAGAAAACTCTTGGCTGGAGCCAATTTTCGTTACATTTACACTTGCTCATATTTTCCAGACAAAAAGTAAATGCTCTCCCAAATGTCCCGGCCGCAACAACGCTTTATTGGTTCCGCTATCGGGACGGAACCAATAATGGCAAGTTTTTTTTATATATATATATAAAAAGAAAAATTGTCAATTTTAACGTTTTATTAAGATTACAAAAATAAATCTTAATAAAAATAATCCTATTTATAATGTTTTAAAAATTAAGACCTATGAAAGACAGATTTAAGACATTTAAATACCAATTAAGGCCTTAATTTTATTTTGAAGAATTCTATGCCTTTTAAGACTTTTTAAGGACCCGCGGGAACCCTGCTAGAAGAAAATGTTTGTCTTTGCAGACTTTTAAGATCCTGGGGATTGTATTTTGCGGGCATCGATATAAAATTAGGTAATTGTTGCTTCCCTTAAATTTTTTGTTTCCAAAAAAATTATGATTAAATTTATTATACATTGTGATGGACTTATATCATTAAGAATAAAATAAACATTGACCAATGAATCTGCAGTTAATATCTCAACCTCACAGGCAAGATTAATTAGTTACGGTCAGAATGGAAGAAAGCGGCTAGAGATGTGTGTGTGTGGGCGGGGGGGCTGTGCAGGGTTGTTACCATAGATCCTTGAAGTAATCTATATTTAATACAGGTTGCTTTATATAATGCTTTCATTTGATAGTAATTCTTACTAAGTTTGGATGCTCAATGAGCATTTAGCCATTCAGAGCAATCTGGTGAGCTAAGAGAAGGAATTTGGACTCAGGTCCGTCCCTCTACGCTGGTTCTGTCCACCAAGGTCAAAACTCGCTCTGCTCCATGATCAAAGAACCAATCAGCCTCTCTTCAGTCATCATTTACGATCAGTATGTTTGTTCAAGAGACATAAAATCAAAGCCGTTTCAACTCGAACATTTAGAACCTAAACATAAGAAACTTTTGCAGAAAAAGATTCTTTTAGGCTCAGCAGTAGGTTCTGCGTAGATCATAGAGTTTAAAACCCATCCTCACAGGAGCCCTCGTCTACTCATGTACCCTATCTGCTGCAGCTGGTGACCAGCCTATGGCCTCTAAACTTCATCAGAATCAGAATCCTTTCTACATGTTTTTAAGGAGCATCAGCTCATTTCTGAAAGATTTCAACCAATAATATAATGGTAGGTTTCTCAGTTATCACTGATATTGGGAGCAACTTTTTTCTTCATCAAATCCATTATTCTCTAATCTAATATTTTTCTTGGTTCCATTATAAGGCTACATTTTCTGCCTTTTTATTTGAGTTCACCCTATAGTCACTGATGTTGTTTTAACATTTCATAAAAATAAATTCAAACGCTTCTCTAACACTGACGATGTGACTGATCCTCACCCCGTCTGATAAACTCCTTCACCGTCCTACCTAAGCCCTTCCCTTTGACCTTTTAGGCTACGCCAATGACGCCCGGCTGGCGGAAGCGTTGAGAGCAGATCCATCACGGAAAGGCTCAGTGGTCAACGTCAACCCGGTCAACACCCGTCCTCAGAGCGACACGCCGGAGATCCGCAAGTACAAGAAGAGGTTTAACTCTGAGATCCTGTGTGCCGCACTCTGGGGTAAGTTACAGAGCCTTTTGTTTTATTCCAGAGGAGTTCATTAATTAGTTTCAGGAAGGAAACAGAAGCAGTTTAAGTGGAAGTGAAGACATCTAAGATCTTCACCAGAAGGTGTCAGCAAAGCTCTAAACAGGCTCCATCAGACACCACTGCTGTTTTAGCACCAATATTTTGATTCACACTGATCACTTTCACCTTTTTAAATTCATCACATTAACCTATAATAAATTTACCTTGTAGAAGAAGTCTGCAAATAAACGTTTGGCATTTTTCAAAAATACACTTATATACTTATATAATTATATAAACTTATATAATATAATAAACTTAAATATACTTATATAATATATACTTGCTTTTTTGAGAAACACAAATGTCAGTTTTTTAATTGGATTTAATTTGACATAAAAAAAAACGACTATTTACCACTTTAAGCTGGAAGAAAAACTTGGTGTTAAGTTATAGAACCTTTGCAGGTTTCGGATTAAAATCTCGCAATATACAGACCTGATTATCCTTCCCTTGAGACAAATCAGTCGTCTTGTCACCTATGCAGAAAAACATGCTTCCACCCTCATGCTTCACAGTAGCTTTGCTGTTGTTCCAAAAAGTTCCATTTTGTGCTCAGATGGCTACATGATATTCTGTCAGTTCTCTTATGCTGAACTGAGACCCCTTGATGGCGCTAGAGGGTACAGCTACCCTTCAGCTTTTGAGAAGGCCATTTCTCGCACTAAATGAACAGGAAGCTGTCATCACCACGGTAACAGTCCAAGCTCTGGAAGTGACTGATACCATGATACATCGGCTGACTATTGATCTCTATTTGATCAAAGTTAATTAATCAAACATTAACATTCCAGACCACAAAATAAGTAATATAAGTATGTGTGAAATGTGCGTATATCGTATCGTGTCAATACTGGCATCTTAAAGGTGCACTATTGTGTTAGAAATCAGAAAGCAGAAAGTGTTAGAAATTAGAAATGTATTGGGACACCTAATTATGGGACTATAATTGTCTGTGTTCCACTTTAAATACCAGCCGCGATACTACTGCTTAATGAAATAATTGTATACCTAGCTTTGTGATTAATGGTTTAGGTACCAGATCTGCTCAGGTGTTCAGATCTGCTCGGGGCCCATGCCCCTTCTTATGACGTCATCATATGACAACTCCACTCGGACAAACGGTATTCTTAAGAATCAAATCTCTTTTGGAGTTTCAACATATTAATACCTATATTTACTATTATTTTACATTTCATTGGCGATCTAAAGTAGCCGAAAGTAGAAAACAATCATTGTCAGTCTTTAAGGCAAGTACTGCGTTCCAAAAACTCTTAGCTGGGGAGCAGAGCATTCAGCCGCTCTGCTCCCCGCCTCTGGAACTCTCTACCACCCCAACTTCGAAATACGGACTCAATTCTCCATTTTAAAATACAACTCAAAACCCATCTGTTCAAGATTGCTTATT